>NW_027315757.1:8151636-8424136 GCF_026437365.1 Eucyclogobius newberryi
ACACGCTGGAATCGCTTTAATTCAACTTGGATTATTATCAAGATGGATAATTGAGTGTTTTTCGTCGCGTCGTTGTGATGTGCGCTAGCTCCGAGCTAGCCCCCCCGGACCCACCGCGCCCCCGCGGCCACCGCCGCCGTACGGAACGGCGCCGGTGCACGTTTGTACAAAGGAGGAACTCATGAAACTTAGAGGGAAACCATGGTCTTACCCGGAGATCGTCACGTTATCCCGGCGGACATCCTAATTTATCCCCTCCATCCCTTGTTGGGAAATGGGAGGTTTTGTCTATAGGAGTTTTTGTTTATAAGAGTTCTTCATTAAGAGTGTGTTTTAAACTTCCTATAATCTGTTATCTGTCCTTTTCCTCTGTATCTACCTGCGTTGTATCAATGAAATTTCCCCATGTGTGGACAATAAAGGATTAGCTTATCTTATACATGAGTTTAAGGAAAAAGAACATAATGTGACAATTGACACATTTTATACTTTATCCTGAAATTCTTGAATTATGAATTGCAAACTAATGTGCGAGTCCTCCTCTGAACTATCTGTGACTCTCTGTGTTGTCCCTTTGGGTTTTGTGACTTCTGTTGTATTGTGGCACCAATCAATATTACACAATTTAGTGTTATTCAAATACTGCCTGTATTTCTAACTAACATTTAATCATTGGGAACGTGAACAGAGTCTACAAACACAGACTTGTCTCTAAAAGATAGTTTTTCAGTCTGTTTGTTGAAACTTGTGCTGCTGCTGCTTCACTTCTCCTCTGCACATGCTCAGTTAGGCACTAGATTTCCACTATTCAGCGTGGATTTAACTCAGATCCATGGGTTTGTCCTCAGAGCACATGTGTAGGGCTCTAAAAGAAGCTGCTGTCCGCTCTGATTCTAAAAGCTCATGTTAGAGAGAACGGGCCTCTGAACACGGCCACAGACTGAGCAGCTGCAGGAGAAGAAGAACCAAGCTTCCTGCAGTACTTCTCAGCGACCTGTAGAGGCCAATAAAATACACTGTGAATTCAGCCAAACTTCAGAAACAGGCTTATTTGGTTATATTTCAGAACAATGTAAATATAGTTGTGACACACAGGTCATTTTAGATTTTATTGGCCAATCACTGCTCGTCTTGATTGCCCTGAGCGAGATGATTGGTTCGGAGAGATCGCAGACTCAGGTGAAAACAAGACGACAAAAAGCAGATAGAAAAAGAAATGAATCATCTCTCATCAAATTTGATCTTGATTAGCGCACAAAATGATTATTAAATTGTGTTAGCATCTGCTGTTTCCTGTTTATCGACGCGCGGCACTCGCATCAAGACCAAACATATAATATTTCCAGTGCATAATTATTTTAAAACAATCCAGAGCCTCGTGATTAAAAAGCGTAATTAAAGTATAATTAGGTTTTACTTATTAAAAGTATCTGTAATGTTCTGGTGACGTCAGACAAGCAGATGACACCACTGGGACAAGGTACGAGTAAGATCCGTGGAGAGGTGACAGTATGAATGCATTGTTTTTAAGCTCTACTGTTGAGCTGTTGAATAAATCCAATACTTTAACTGTAATGTGTTACTACAGAGAAAAGAAAAGAAAAAAAGAAAAAAAAAATTACATTATTCTAAAATGTTATAATGTCCTAGTTTTACACTCTGTTTCAATCATTTTAAAAATTACAGTGCTGAAAACAGTCAGTCCCAGTGCTCCATTAGACCATTTCTGCGTTCAGCTACCGTTCTTAGCCTGATTTAAACTGCTTGGACTCGCCAATACAGGATTGGAAATGGCGCTGGAGACGGATCAGACTTCTACGGCTTTACTGTCAGATTTGTTGACCTGGTTTATTCCGCGCTGCTGCTTTAATTAATCATGAGATGGTTGTAATAAAATGTGCCTGTTCATCAGAATGTGGTGGCGCACACGGGAAGAACACGCCTGAAGGATTGGACACGTTTCCTGATTCTTTAGCATCAAAGCGGCAGCTGCCTGATGATCAAAAGGGGGATTTGTACAGCTGTAACGCGCAGCACCAAACCACGGCTTGTTATTTTAAATAGATTATGTCTGAGAGGGACTTTTTGTCAATGATTCTTTCCGTTTGGAACATGAAGCGTTTCTAAGAGCAACGGAGAACGCAAAAAAGAAAAAGATAAACAGATAAACTTTTGCGAACATTTACGTCTAAACTTCTTCGTCCAAACCATTTATTGTCCTTTGAGATATTGTTTTGTTCATATACACTTTAAGTTTCCATTTTGCTAAATACAACTTTTCGTCCATTGTTACTTCGACAGTAAAAAGCTTGTCGGCTAAGGGCAGGGGGAGATAAAGGACACTTTCCCCAAAACTACTAATTACCTCTACATACTCCAGTAGAATGTATGTTTTCATGTATTTCTGATTAATCAAAATAACTATAAAGAAAGAAATACTATGCAGAGCGTGCACCTTGAATATGTAAAATAAAAAGAGAAAAAGAGAGAGAGAGAGAGCGCCCACACTGTACCTGTCCTTGAAGAAGCGCCGGAAGCCAAAGGCGATGAGCTTGAGCACCGCCTCCAGCACGAACATGGAAGTGAAGAAGTAGTTACAGTACTTCAGGGCCATATCCAGCGACTGTGAGGGGGAGAGAGGGGGAGAGAGAGAGGGGGAGAGAGAGAGGGGGAGAGAGAGGGAGAGGGGGAAGAGAGAGAGGGGGAGAGAGAGGGAGAGGGGGAGAGAGAGAGAGAGGGAGAGGGAGAAGAGAGAGAGGGGGAGAGAGAGGGAGAGGGGGAAGAGAGAGAGAGAGGGAGAGGGGGAAGAGAGAGAGGGAGAAGAGAGAGAGGGGGAGAGAGAGGGAGAGGGGGAAGAGAGAGAGGGGGGGAGAGAGAGAGAGGGAGAGGGGGGGAGAGAGAGGGGGAGAGAGAGGGAGAGGGGGAAGAGAGAGAGGGGGGGCGAGAGGGAGGGGGGAGAGAGAGAGAGAGAGAGAGAGGGGGAAGAGAGAGAGGGGGGAGAGAGAGAGGGGGAAGAGAGAGAGGGGGGAGAGAGAGAGAGAGAGAGAGGGGGAAGAGAGAGAGGGGGAGAGAGAGAGAGGTAGAAAGATAGAGCGAGAGAGAGATGGAGAGGGGGAGATAGTGTGTGAGAGAGAAAGAGAGGAGGGAGAAAGAGAGAGAGAGGAAGGAGAGAGAGGAAGGAGAGAGAGGAAGGAGAGAGAGGGGGGCAAGAGGGAGGAGAGAGAAAGAGAGAAGGAGAGCAGGATAGAGCAAGAGAGAGATGGAGAGGGGGAGATAGTGTGTGAGAGAGAAGGGGGAGGGAAACAGGGATAGAGAGAGAAAAAGAGAGAGAGGGAGAAAGAGAGAGGAGGGAGAAAGAGAGAGAGTAAGAAAAAAGGAGAGGGGGAGAGAGATTGTGTGAGAGAGAGGTGGGAGGGAAACAGGGAGTGAGAAAGAGGGGGAGAGAGAAAGATAGAGGGGGTAGAAGGAGAGCGATAGAAAGGGGGAGCGAGAGTGTGTGAGAGAGGGGGGGAAGGGAAACATGGCGTGAGTAAGAGAGGGGGAGAGAAAAGGAGAGAGAGTGTGTGAGAGAGGGGGAGATAGAGAGAGAAGGGAAAGAGGAAGAGGGAGAAAGGGAGGGAGGGAGAGAGCGAGTAAGAGATATGAGAGTCAGAGGAGAGGGAGAAGAGAGAGAAAGAAAGAAAGAAAGAGAGAGGAGATAAGAGTAAGAGTGATAAGAGGAAGAAAGAGAAGAGAAAATGAAGAAAGAAGAGGAGGAAGAGAGGAGGGAAAGACGATCGATAGTATCTCTCTTTTTTTCCTTTCCACCCAGAAAAGGAAGGAAACACGATGAGTAAGAAAGTAAGACAGAAAGAGGAAATGTAGAGAACGGATCATAATGAAAAAACATGAGGAGGAGAAGGAGAGAAGAGAGGGAGAGAGAGGAGAGAGAGAGAAGAGAGAGAGAGAGGAGAGAGAGAGGAGGGAGAGAGAGTGAGGAGGGAGAGAGAGAGAGAGAGGAGAGAGAGAGAGTCGGAGGATAGAGAGAGGAGGGAGAGAGAGAGAGAGAGAGGGATTAATACATGTGTTTGTTTTTGGAGGAGCTGAACTGTTCCCATTGTTTTTTTTGGAAAAACAAAACTGAGCCAAAGGCAAAATGAGTGAGATTACGGTAAGAACTCCCACAATGCACTTCTGCTCTGAGCTCATTCCTGGAGCTGCTGCTGGTCTCTTTGTTTACAACACAAATATACTTGAATGTACCATATCTACTTGATGAGAAATAGCTCCAGACTTTATTTTTGTTTGATTAGTTTGAATATTTTTCTGTTTTTAATCTTTTTTGTTTTGTTTTTTGGATTGCAGGATACAAAAACAAAATTAATATATATTTTTTTTTTTGACCAAATTAGATTTGGATTGGCTAAGCTTTATGTGCAAAATATAACTTACAGAGAAGTATAAGGCATATATTAAAATAGCGAAACATTAAAATAGAACACAATAAAACAATTTGATTTAAAGTCATCATTTTACAAAAATAAAATCAAAATATTAGAATAAAGTCAACATTTTTGTTTTACAATGAATTTGACATTTTAAAGGTTAAAGTGACATATGACAGGTTTTCTCATTTTGACTTTGTATGTCTGTTGTACAAATGTATTACAGTTTTACACCGATCGAGCAGGTTTTTGTGGAGATTTGAGTAATGACAGGAAGTGACATCACACTAGGGACACAACTTTTTGACGCTCTAAACATGAAATCAACAAAATAATGTCGCTCTCATATATTTTTTATTTTTCAAATTAAAAAAAAATTGCAACATTTGATGAGTTTCTGCCCAGTGTTTGCTGGGTAATTTCCTAGTGTGATGTCATCAATTACAAACAGGAAGTGAAATCATAAACCTTAAAAATTTGCTATTCTGTCATCAAATTGTTTATACTTTTTCAAGCAAAAGTCAAATATTTATCTGAACTGTATTTTAGTTTAATGAGTCAGAGGAGCTTTAACTTCTGTACTTAATCACCTTCCACCATGGGTAGTAGGACTTTAATGGTTCTAAATGAGTCAAAACGTTTTTAAAGTATGTTATTTTAGCATCACAATCGTTCAGAATTGTTCCTTTTCTGCCGCGTGTTGCTTTGTTTACAGGTACGTGACTGGATCAGTGTAAAGGCCGAGCGCTGCTTTCAGATCGCACTCACAAGGATAATGAACCGCACTAAATACATGTGCTGGATTTAGCAAGTTTATCTGCATTTGAAAGACAAGATCTGTCTAATTTTATTTTAGTATATATTTATTTGTTTGAAAATAAAGACATTTTTAAGAAGGACCAAAACATTGTTGGATTTGTCTGGATACATTTGTAATTGGTAAATTGTGTGAATAAGACTAAATTAAAAGCAACAATTTAACAGAATAATAATAATAGGGCATTTATTATTATTTTTTTCTGTTTGTTTGTGATTTATATGTTATTGTTAATTATTTATGTTTTTAAGTTATTTAGTATGCATGTTATTTTCAATTTTTTCATTACTCTATTAAATTGTATTATATTTTCTTAGGGGTGGAAAAAAGTTTTAGTAGTAGGAAAATGGAACATTACCGTTGTAAACGGGCGAAGCACTTTTTTAGTAGTAGGAAAATGGAACATTACCGTTGTAAACGGGCGAAGCCCGTGCAAAAGTGCGCACTAAATGAGCACTTTACATTGAGATGACGACCGCTTCGCGGTCGTCATCCCCATATAAAGCACTCATTTGCGCTAAGTAGCTCACGAATACGTTCCCCATCTCTTGCATGTTCCGTGCATATAAGCATGTAATGCAAAAATTGAACATTATTACTGTACAGAGGGCCAAAAACACAAAGTGGGCGGAGCCCACTCAAAATTAACGAAAGTACCCGTCAGTGACCAGGGACCCACACCATGAGATGATCTTTGGTGACGTCATTTCCGGTGAGTGTGTCGCGTTTTCAGAGCTGTTCGTTCTTAGAGCCTTTTACCGATTAATCCATGAATTATACACACTATTTACGCATCATATACACGAAAGTGAACGTTTGATTTCTCCGCAAACAATCCGGAGCCTCAAGCCGCTCGCTTTTCAGTATTTCGTGGATTAAAAAGCCCTCCTCACTCTCTAGCTCCAGCCTGAACTAGCCTAGCGTAGCCTAGCCGCTAGCGTCATGGCTGGATCTACCTTTACCTGTTTGAGCTGTCATATGTCGAGTCAGAACCCTGGCTCCTTCTCTGACGATAGGTGCGTGAAGTGCAGTGTAGTGGTAGTTTTGGAGGCCAGGGTTACGGAGTTAGAAGCGCGGATCCGCTGTTTAGAGGAGCTTAAGTCCAGTTATAGTTCGGTTTTAGCGCGAGGGCTACTGGACCGCGCTGCAGGGCGTAGCATTAGCATTAGCAGTAGCAGTAAGGCCGAGCTCAGCCCCTCAGCGTCTCCCGTGCAGCCGGGACTAGACCAGGAACAGAATAGGGACCAATTTGTGACAGTTCGGAGGGGACAAGGCGCTAAGCGCCGAACCTCAGAGCGCCGTGAGCTTCACGTCTATAATAGGTTTTCTCCCCTCAGCGATCACACGCCCGCTGAACACACGAGAGAAACTGTTGTAATCGGGAGTTCTATTGTTAGAGACGTGAAGCTGCCAGCTGCTAGCGTTAGGTGTTACCCGGGGGCCAGAATGGGTGACATCGAAGGAAACCTTAGGATCTTAAAGCGGAGTAGGACCCGTTTCCGGCGAGTCGTGGTTCACGCAGGCGGTAACGACGCCCGGCGGAGACAATCAGAGGTGCTCAAAGTTCAAGTAGCCGCGGTGTGTGACCTAGCGAAGTCGATGTCGGACACTGTAATATTTTCTGGTCCCCTGCCCAATCGGATCAATGCTGAATTGTACAGCCGTCTCTCAGCATTCAACAACTGGTTATCCAGATGGTGCCCTCAAAACAACGTTGTCTTTATTGATAACTGGAGTGCGTTTTGGGGAAAGCCCGGGCTCATACGCAGGGATGGCATCCATCCGACTTCGGAGGGTACATTCCTATTAGTTCGGAATTTGACCGATAGTCTTAGTCGTGTTAAGTGACCATCTAGGGATGAGCCCCAGGTGCAGAGCAGCAGTTCAAGACGCTCCTCTGTCGCTGAACTCTCGCCCGTTCTGTTACATGTGAAGTGTTCAGATTCAAGACAGATAGAGACTGTGTGTGTCCCTCGTGTCCCTCGTGTCCCTCGTACAAATAATGCCAAAAAGTCACATCTCAGAAAAAATATTTCAGGCGTCAGACCAAATAACTTAAGGAAAATAACAATCACAAATGACACAAATACACAAATGAATAAACACGTAAAATGTGGACTGCTAAACATTAGAGCAATTTCCTCCAAATCGCTCTTAGTTAATGAATTAATTAGTGACTATAACATAGATCTTCTAGCTCTAACTGAAACGTGGCTTCAACAAGACGACTACGTCAGACTAAATGAGTCCACCCCACCCAGCCATGTTAACTTTCAGACTGCCAGGAGCAGAGGCCGAGGTGGTGGTGTGGCAGTGATCTCCCACTCAAGCCTACTCATGAGCCCTAAAACTAACAATGCATTTCACTCATTTGAAAGCCTTATGCTGTCGATCACATGTCCAAATATGAAAAACCAAAAAGGAGTTTTGTTCATAGTTATCTACCGACCTCCTGGTCCCTACTCAGAGTTTTTAACAGAGTTTTCTGACTTTATATCAAACTTAGTGTTAGCCTGGGATAAAATAGTTATAGTTGGAGACTTTAATATCCACGTGAACATGAGTGATGACGCTCTCAGTAATGCCTTCAGCGCCTTGTTAGACAGCATTGGTTTCACTCAGAATGTAAATAAACCGACTCACACTCACAAGAACACTCTGGATCTTGTCCTAACGTATGGAACAGAGATTAGTGACCTCAGTGTCCTCCCTCAAAACCCTATATTGTCAGATCATTTCCTAATTACCTTTCAGTTTATTCTTAAAGATCATCCAGTCCCACAAAATAAAGTTATAATGAAAAGGACAATATCTGAAAAATCTATCTCAAAATTCAAAGAAATAATAGAGCCAATATTCAGTGACATGTCATGTGATCCTGCTGAGAACAGCTTTAGTCCCAGTTTAAGTGATCAATGTGTCGACTTGACCATGAATTCTCTGAAGTCTGCTCTTGACGTTGTCGCGCCGTTAAAACAGAAGGTCATTAGGCCAAAGCGCGCCTCCCCATGGTACAACCAAGAACTGCGTTCACATAAACAAAGAGTTAGAAAGTTAGAGGGATTATTTCGTCGCTCTCACACCGAAGAATCCCTAAAAGCATGGAAAAGTTGCCTGCTGTCCTATCAGCAGGCTCTGCGTGAGGCCCAAACCAGATATTATTCAAATCTAATAGAAGTCAACAAAAGTAACACTAAATTCCTTTTCAGCACTGTAGCTAGGCTAACAAACTGTCACAGTGCAGTAGAGCCCTCAATCCCAGCTACACTCAGCTCTGATGATTTCCTCCTATTTTTTAATAATAAAATAAAAACAATCAGAGATAAATTAGATGAAATTACCCCCGCTATTAGCCCTGAACTAGCCCAAGCTGTAAATCTAACGTCCCATATAAATCCACCTGTAAACCTAGAAAGGTTCACAGCTGTTGATCAAGCAGAGATAACTTCAGCCATTATGTCCTCTAAAAGCTCAACTTGTGTCCTAGACCCCATTCCAAGCAGACTCCTCAAAGACATTCTCCCCCTAATTATAGACCCTATTCTTAATATAATAAATACTTCACTCGAAAGTGGCTATGTTCCACAGTCCTTCAAACATGCAGTCATTAAACCTCTTCTGAAAAAGCCTAATCTAGATCCCGACCTATTGGTAAACTACAGACCTATTTCAAATCTTCCCTTCGTCTCTAAAATCCTTGAAAAAGTTGTAGTAAAACAGCTTTGTCGCCACCTGCAGGACAATAACTTATTTGAAGTTTTCCAGTCAGGGTTCAGAGCCCACCACAGCACTGAAACTCCACTAGTTAAAGTCACAAATGATTTGTTATTAGCCGCTGACGATGGACTGGTCTCAATCCTGGTTCTGTTGGACCTCAGCGCAGCGTTTGACACCATCGACCACAACATTCTACTGCAGAGGTTAGAATGTGATGTAGGTGTTGGAGGAACAGCCCTCAGCTGGTTTAAATCCTATCTATCTGATAAGTTCCAATTTGTAAATGTAAACCAGAGCTCCTCACCAAGCTCTAAAGTAATTTACGGTGTGCCACAGGGTTCGGTACTCGGTCCAATTCTGTTTACTCTTTATATGCTGCCATTAGGCAACATTATCAGAAAGCATGACATTAACTTCCACTGCTATGCAGACGACACTCAGCTGTATTTATCAATGAAACCTGATCAGAGCGATCAAGTAGACAGACTTAGTACTTGTGTGAAGGAGATAAAAACCTGGATGACACTAAACTACCTGCTTCTTAACCCTGAAAAAAACGAGGTCATTGTGCTTGGCCCTAAGCATCTACGAGACGCTCTATCTGAGCAGATAGTCACACTGGACAATGTCAGTGTAGCCTCCAGTTCTACTGTAAGAAACCTTGGAGTCTTATTTGACCAGGAGCTCTCATTTAAAGCTCATATAAATCAAGCTTGTAAAACAGCCTATTTCCATTTGCGCAACAAGAGCCAAAATCAGAAGAATCCTGCCTAAAAGTGATGCCGAAAAACTTATCCATGCATTTGTAACGACTAGATTAGACTACTGTAACTCCCTGCTTGCAGCGTGTCCTAAAAGCTCCATAAAAAGCTTTCAACTGGTTCAAAATGCAGCAGCAAGATTACTAACAGGAACAAAAAGAAGAGAGCACATTACGCCAGTGCTGAAGTCTCTTCACTGGCTCCCCGTCGAGTCCAGAATCAAATTCAAAATTCTACTCTTGACCTACAAAGCCATAAATGACATGGCCCCATCCTACCTCAAAGATGCTATAGAACCATATCATCCAAACAGAGCTCTTCGCTCTCAGAATGCTGGCCTTCTGGTGGTGCCAAGAGTCTCTAAAAGTACTGTAGGAGGTAGAGCGTTTAGCTACCAAGCTCCTGTGTTATGGAATCAGCTCCCGACCCATGTTAAATATGCTGACACAGTCTCTTCATTTAAGTCCAGGCTTAAAACGTTCCTCTTCGAAATCGCTTATGGTCAGAGTAGTTAGGAACAGAAACATAAACCCACAGCTTTAGCTACGCTGCCCTAGGAGTAACTGTGCTGGGGGAAGTATGACAGCTTGAGCACTATCCTCTTCTTCTTCTGACTACTTATGCTATCAAACAATATTTATTTTTTGATTCCACTTGCAAACTGTTCACCGCCTTCTTTTCTTTCTCTCACTCCTGAGGACCTGTGGACCCAGATGCCCCTCCCCTGGTGAAGTGGTCCCTGCCCTGTGTGGACGGTCCCTCATCTGCCTGAAGAGTGGCTCCAGTTCGCCTCAGTCGGTCCCTCTTCTGCCTGAAGAGTGGGTCCAGCTCGCCTCCGACGGTCCCTCATCTGCCTGAAGAGTGGGTCCAGCTCGCCTCCGACGGTCCCTCTTCTGCCTGAAGAGTGGGTCCAGCTCGACTCAGACGGTCCCTCTTCTGCCTGAAGAGTGGGTCCAGCTCGACTCAGACGGTCCCTCTTCTGCCTGAAGAGTGGGTCCAGCTCGACTCAGACGGTCCCTCATCTGCCTGAAGAGTGGGTCCAGCTCCAGTCTCCTCGTGTCCGTCTGTGAGAGTCGGATCTCTCCTTCACTGGAACTCCTCCAGGTTTCTACGCTTTTTTCCCAAAGAGGTTTTTTTTGTAGTTTTTCCTGGCCGAGAAGGAGAGTCTAAGGACAGAGGACCCTGGGACATCGTCCCTCGCCACCACAGACATTGTCTGACTCCATCGCCACCACAGACATTGTTGATTCATTTCTCCCTGTGGCCCTCAGAGGCAACTGTTGTTGTGATTTTGGGCCTTACAAAAATAAATTGATTTGATTTGATTTGATGAGGTAGGAAAGCGCGAGCGCTTTCCGAAAATGTATAGTTTATGATATTTGAAAAATGGGAAACATTGTTTTCGCATCGGAATATTATTCTTTCTTCTTTCTTCTTTCTTCTTCTCGGGACCAACCCCCCTATTTTTCACCCAGTGAACATTGACGAAAAGTCACAAAAATGTTCACACCTCTAAAAATCGTGCCTCTCTACATTCTGGCTATTTCCCTTTTCTAAAACAAAAAAAAAATTGGCGCGTCAGCGCCCCCAAATGTACCAAAAATGCATTGAGAGATGGGAAATGACCCAAAAAAAATCTGATCGTAGAATCATGAAATTTGGCGCCGAGGTAAATGGTGACAAGAGAAGTAAAAAATATTATTACGGCAACGCCGTCCGCCCAACCAAATGTCGGCCATATTGCTTCAAAAATGGCTAAACATGACTTCGGAGTTTTTCCAAACGTCGTACTTTTACGAACTCCTCCCAGGGCGTTGGCCCTAAAAAGCTGAAATTTGGTGAAAATGCTACTGAGGAGTGGGACATCAAAAGTTATCCAAATTACATTGATACCTCTCACGGTCTCTGTGCGGCAAAGCCGCAAACTGTAGCTAGAATTTCAGAAATCTCCCATATTTAAAATTTCTGCCGTTTGCGCAGATAAAGTCCGAATTGCGTCAAATTAGAATCAGTTGTTAAACTCTTTGCCCTAAACCTACTTGAAGTGAAATAAATTAATTTGGCGCCACAGCGCCCCCTACAGATTTTATATGGAGGTTAAATGTTTAGTTTTGCGAAATTATATGAAATTTGACACACAACTCAATTTTAGCATCCCCATCAAAAAAGTCAATGAGACCCATGTCATAATTGTTATGGCGTTGCCGTAACGATGACCGAAACCTTTCATGTTATTCCAATGGGGAAATCGCCAGAACATGTTTACACTTTAGACTTTCACAAACTCCTCCCAGGGCGTTAGACATATTAACCTGAAATTTGGTGAGACTCATCTTCAGGACCATCAAAAGTTATCCACATTTTCATTCAAAGAGTCACGGTGTCTGTGCGGCAAAGCCGCACATTTTGCCAAGAATTCAAAATAAAATTGCTTTTTGATGGTAAAACAAAGGGGAGAAGATGTGACAGCGTCACAGATTCAGCAGTAGGCGTAATAAAAGGACAATTGGGGCGCGTTAGCGCCCCCTCCTCTTGCGGCGTGGCGGCGGTGTGGCGAGGGCCGATCATTGCCGCTTGCGGCTATATCTTAAATTATTTTTTTCATTAAAGCCACAGTGTGTAACTTTCTGCAGATGGCACTCACTGCATGATTCCATGGAAATAGAACGTTAAAACCATACTTTGGAACATTAACATATATTTTCATTCTATACTATAGAATGTTATAGCTAAAGCAACAACATTTCCATGGAAACAAGCTGGAGGAGGCTCCCAGGCAAAGTACGAGTCAGGTTTGTGGAGCCGCAAGCCCAATCACAGTATTTTTTTTCTTGCTGCCCATATTGATTAAAAAATATAATTATAACACATTTATTACCACACACATAACAATACTGAGCTGTATAACCTAAGAGCAACTAAATCATTACTAATCAAACACTTTGATTAACGTTAATAACGATCAAAGACTTATATCATAATCAACAAATAGTTTCTTCAGAGCGGTTCAGGCTCAGTAACTGCTTCATTATAACCCGATAATAAGCTTTGCTCATGTTTGTTACGCTGATTAAAGTTAGACTATTCCCCCGCCCTGTGTCACAGCGTGCGGCGTGCTTCTGCAGCTCTGGAGTGAGTGTCTCCAGCTCTGGAGTGTGCTTCTGCAGCTCTGTAGTGAGCGGCTGCAGCTCTGGAGTGTGCCTCTGCAGCTCTGGAGTGAGCGTCTGCAGCTCTGGAGTGTGCGTCTGCAGCTCTGGAGTGAGTGTCTGCAGCTCTGGAGTGTGCGTCTGCAGCGAGCGTCTGCAGCTCTGGAGTGAGTGTCTCCAGCTCTGGAGTGTGCTTCTGCAGCTCTGTAGTGAGCGGCTGCAGCTCTGGAGTGTGCTTCTGCAGCTCTGGAGTGAGCGTCTGCAGCTCTGGAGTGTGCGTCTGCAGCTCTGGAGTGAGTGTCTGCAGCGAGCGTCTGCAGCTCTGGAGTTAGGGTCTGCAGCTCTGGAGTGTGTGTCTGCAGCTCTGGAGTGTGTGTCTGCAGCTCTGGAGTGTGTGTCTGCAGCTCTGGAGTGAGCGTCGGCAGCTCTGGAGTGAGCGTCTGCAGCTCTGGAGTGTGCGTCTGCAGCGAGCGTCTGCAGCTCTGGAGTGAGCGTCTGCAGCTCTGGAGTGAGGGTCTGCAGCTCTGGAGTGTGTGTCTGCAGCTCTGGAGTGAGCGTCGGCAGCTCTGGAGTGAGCGTCTGCAGCTCTGGAGTGTGCGTCTGCAGCGAGCATCTGCAGCTCTGGAGTGAGCGTCTGCAGCTCTGGAGTGAGGGTCTGCAGCTCTGGAGTGTGTGTCTGCAGCTCTGGAGTGTGTGTCTGCAGCTCTGGAGTGTGCGTCTGCAGCGAGCGTCTGCAGCTCTGGAGTGAGCGTCTGCAGCTCTGGAGTGAGGGTCTGCAGCTCTGGAGTGTGTGTCTGCAGCTCTGGAGTGTGCGTCTGCAGCGAGCGTCTGCAGCTCTGGAGTGAGCGTCTGCAGCTCTGGAGTGAGGGTCTGCAGCTCTGGAGTGTGCGTCTGCAGCGAGCGTCTGCAGCTCTGGAGTGAGCGTCTGCAGCTCTGGAGTGAGTGTCTGCAGCTCTGGAGTGAGCGTCTGCAGCTCTGGAGTGTGCGTCTTCAGCTCTGGAGTGTGCGTCTGCAGCTCTGGAGTGAGCGTCTGCAGCTCTGGAGTGTGCGTCTGCAGCTCTGGAGTGTGCGTCTGCAGCTCTGGAGTGAGCGTCTGCAGCTCTGGAGTGTGCGTCTGCAGCTCTGGAGTGTGCGTCTGCAGCTCTGGAGTGAGCGTCTGCAGCTCTGGAGTGAGCGTCTGCAGCTCTGGAGTGTGCGTCTGCAGCTCTGGAGTGTGCGTCTGCAGCTCTGGAGTGAGCGTCTGCAGCTCTGGAGTGAGCGTCTGCAGCTCTGGAGTGAGCGTCTGCAGCTCTGGAGTGAGCGTCTGCAGCTCTGGAGTGAGCGTCTGCAGCTCTGGAGTGAGCGTTAGCAGCTCTGGAGTGAGCGTTAGCAGCTCTGGAGTGAGCGTCTGCAGCTCTGGAGTGAGCGTCTGCAGTTCTGGAGTGTGCGGCGTGCGGCTGCTCACGTGCGGCTGGTCGAAGTGCTCCAGGGACATGGTGATGACGTTGATGCAGATGATGAAGGTGATGATCAGGTCCAGGTAGTGGTTGGTGCAGAGCGTGTGGATCATGAGGCGCACGCGGCCGTAGCTGGAGTAGTAGGGCACCTGCTGGGCCTCTGCGGACACACAACCACACACCACGCTTTGAGAAAAGTTAAAGAAGGCGTGTCAAACTCTTCTAAAATGATGTATTGGACGATTAATAGAAAGATCGCTAATTTGAAACGGATACTCGGCTTCATCACCATAAACAAGCAGCAGACGATTGGGAAAAAAGATGCTCGTCATGTTTATTCTGCTCGTTTTACCACACAGACCTCACATTATAACCCTAAAGACATTGTTTTATTCTTGCGCAGATTTATTTTTAGAATTTGTACGGGAATTTTTATTGATTTATGGGAATTAAGTTGCGTAAACAGGGAATAAACACGTCTGGAGGTTGTCTCTTCTTATAACGACTTAAATCCATGCAAATACACTTAAATATCTGCACTTTCACGATCATGGCCGAGAGTAACAGCGTTAGAAAAGTTACATCCACCGAGGAGAGAAAGACAGACTTGTTCCACCGAGTGAGTGTCCCACAGAGTTGAATTTGTGTTTCAAACGTTTCACACTGGAAAAAAAAAAAATCTTAAAAAATTTCTGGTATTAAAAAGAGCTTGATTTAAGTAATGTTTATATACTGTATTTTTATTTTATTTTATTTCCATGCCTTATATATATTTTAATTGTATTGCATATACTGCATATTTTATTTTTTTATATTATATACTGCTTATTTTATTTTTTATGTATATACTGTATATTTTTACTGTACAATTACGATTTATGTTTTCTCATTCCAAGTGAGAAAATGCTTGTTTTTTCCTCATTTTTTGTAAAACAGGTAAATTTTAAGCCTTGTTCCATTGGCAAATCATGTTTTAAAACATTCAAAATAAACTCAAATCACGATAAATACTACTCAATTCAACACCTTTTCACATTTGAACACCCTAAAGAAGAGTGGGATGATTAGGATTTAAAGTGACAAAAGGACTAGGAAAATCAACACTGAATACATGTTTTTTCTCCACTTTTTGCTTCAAATGCCTCTAAAAAAGAACAGATTCATGTACATTTCTCCCTGCGGCACAATACTCTCTCTGATTATTTCAAACGAGGGACAATCCCGTTAGGTTGGAACAGAACTCACTCCTCCTCTTCTTCTCCATGCGCTTCTGCCTTTTCTCCTCTCGCCTCTTGGCCTCCTCCACCTCCTGATGCTGACGACACTTGTGGAAGTTCTCCACCACCACGCCCACGAACATGTTCAGCACGAAGAAGCTCACGATCAGCAGGAAGGAGATGAAGTACAGCAGCATCCACGGGTTGTTGTTGGTGACAGGCTGAAATCAGAACAACAAAGAAAAGAAAAGAAACAATATGACATTAAACACGCCAGGAATCAACTAATGGCACTTTACACCTTTTTAAAACTAGACAAATACTCTTATTTAGGCAAAAATGTCCATGAAATAAAAATGAAATTATTTACCAGTGCAGTAAGTGAATTTTACATATTACGAATGTTTGAAATATAACAAGATAAATCAGTTTTTGTGTGTGTCTAGATTTAGATTAATACATCTTGGTAAGGTTTATGAAATTTGCAGTGATTATCATGATTTGGGTAATTTTAGGCAAAGCAATATCATCTCCATAGAAACTATAGTGGTAGACCTCCCCCCTCTCTCTCCCAACAAGAAAAATGACATAGTGCACCTTTAATTCACTTAAAATGCCTAGATTATTTATTTTATTTTCTTGTATTTTCTTGTATTTATTGTATTTATTGTATTTATTGTATTTATTGTATTTATTTTATTTATTTTATTTATTTTATTTATTTTATTTATTTTATTTATTTTATTTATTGTATCAATTTTATTTATTGTATCAATTTTATTTATTATATCATTTTGATTTATTGTATCAATTGTATTTATTTATTTCATTTTAAATTTTTAAATTTTAAATTAAAATTTGTATTTTTTATTTTTTATTATTTTTTATTTAATTGTATGTATTTTATTTATTTTATAACATAGTATAAAAATAATACCAAAAAGACAGTGCTGCAATCAAAAGTTAGAAGTTTATCTAATTGACTAAATCTTAAGTGCAATTAGTTGCGGTTAAATTACAGTGAAGTTGAAACCGTTTAGAAATAGTGTCGGTGTAATCCCTCATTCGTCCAGGCGTGTTCCATAGTAGAAAAAGCTTCAGTTGTAGTCATCTGGACTCCGTTTGAAAAAAGGCTCCTCCCAATGGGCGGGTCTTACCACAGAACAGTATTAATATCGGAGTTCTCGATCTAAATTCTTTTATTGACAATGACTCTTGGATGAGAGTCGAAACGTCTATTTTTTCAAACTGAGTCCAGATGACTACAACTGAAGTTTAGAAATAGTAAAAATAATTCCAAATGGTACTCAAACTAGCTGTAACTTTCTGCGTGACTTACAGCTCTGCACAGTACACAGGATACACATATATGAAGTATATTTAGAGCGGTCACCTGCTGGTCCACGGCCACAGCGTCCAGCCCGTGGTACATGATGTTCACCCAGCCGTCTTTGGACGCCAGAACGAACAGAGACATCAGCGCCTGGAAACAAGGAGAAAAGCACATCTTTATTCACTCTCAGACAGAGACAGACATTGCAATAAAAGGTTACGACACGCTGTAATCCTGAAGGCAACGTTAAATATAGTATAATACACTTTCTGTCCCTTAACTGACATCGGATCTATATGCTAATGAGCTTAAATGTCAGTTAGTGTGCGTCTCTGTTTAAAAGGACAGGGAAACGGCTATTTACAGGGCTAAAAAAGTGTAATTTGTGGAGAACTGTGTAATATAAATAGTGGGGAAAAAAAGCAATCAACAATTCAAAATTAAATATTATGTCTTTTGAAAGGTCAAAAGTCCTCAAAATGGCACCAGTAAACAGGAAGCTGAATCACACACACACACACACACACACACACACATACATTGATAAATAAATAAAAATAATACATAAATAAATAAATAGTGCTAGATAAGTAATTGTCGTGGAGTCAACATTTCTGTTAGTATTAAAAATCACAAATTTGTCTTCATCAACAAAGTACTCATTTTAAATCAACAAATGCATTAAAATTCAATGTTAAATGTGTTAAAACCAAGCTCTGATCTCACTCGTGTGCATCTGAGTGCTTTTACTTCGAAAAAAACGACTGCATTTGTTTAATATTTTGTGATTAATCTCAGTTTGCCTCCATTTGTCATTCAGAATGTATTTGTTTGCACACCTATAAATGGTCAATACGGCAGGAAATACCACGGCTAACGAAGCAAAACTGCTAATGCATCAAAAATATTCAACAGAACCTCCATAATTCATAACAATGGACATTTATACTACATTGTTGGTTAGTTTAGCACCTCTCTCTTGACTTGCTCGCGGCCGTTCAAAGGTAAGAGTAACCGACAGTGCACAGAAACCCAATATAGTGCGGCACAAACCTGTCCCAAGTTGTCAAAGTTGTACTTGTGGTGGACCCACTTGTAGTTGGCTTCCAGACAGTCCGACTTGTTGGTGATGTTCTTGGTGTCTGGGCCGAAGCAGTAGAAGAACTTTCCTTTGAAGAGCTGTCGGCGAGGGAACAAAGAAACAGCGAGCGTTTCACTTCCCGGGGCGAGAGTAGCGTGCTTTCTGGTGTTTGTGGAATAATGAGCAGGATGAAATGTAAGCTGACAAATAAAAACACAATTAACGCAAATGCTTCAAATGTCGACCGTTTAAAAACCAGGAAGGCTGAATTCCTGCCTTTCTATCAGTATCGGGCAGTCACAAGACACTTTTAAACTCCTTTTGGAACTTCCTTTGCCTCATCTCCACCACAGCAGCAGAACCATGAGCCTTCCCACCTCCTCTTCTTCATCACCACCGCTATTTACGTCCCGGTGTGAGATATTTTCCATGACAAACATATAATTACATGTCTGACCATCTCTGCAGGTCATAACCGTTCGCTAAAGTCCCTCTTCGCTCTTTGAACGGTCACAATTATAGATTTGTGGTAATCCATGAAGCGTCTGTGTTTTTTTAAGTCCACACTTCAAAATCCTGCTCATTATTTCTCCCTCAAATTTGTCTGCACGACACATAATCAGCTTAAACAGTTGGAACAAAGGGCCGCTCCTAATGCTCTTATGATGAACACATTTGTACATAAAACCTTCTTGTGAAGATTTGACGCGTTCTCAAATTTTGTGCTTAAGTCATGCGTTTTTTTATACAGTATTTGGAATTAAAATACTATTAGATGTATAAAGAGATCTCAGGGGTGATTTAGCAGTAGACCACGAAGCATTAGTCCAGAGACAAGCACGATGTGACAGGAGTAGATGCGCAAATACTCTACTCTGGAGCAGTGTGGTGGAGTATGAGTGTACACGGTGACCCCGTCTGATGATATGTGGGTGAAAAAAGTCATAAAAAGGATATTTAGCAACCTAAGTAGTACTATCTATTACTGTATCCTCCCACAGCAAGTCACAGGGAACTTCAAAATCCTGTGATAGTCTCCACTTTGGCGCTGTTTAGTTCATCAGAATATGTACGCAAACTCAACACTTTAAGGCACAGGTGATTAAAGGGTGTATGACAGGTTTTTACGATTTTTAAATTTTGACTTTATTTGGTGTATTTATACCTGTTGTACATATAAATTATAGTTTTACATCAATCGAGCAGGTATTTGTGGAGAAAACATTGAAAATCTGCACAGGAAGTGACATCACACTAGGGACAGTCAAAGTTTATGCAGAACGTACCCATGAAACACCTTTTTTGACTCTTTAAACAATAATTGAACAAAATAAAGTCGCTTTCATATAGTTTTATTTGTCAAATAAAAAAAAAAAAATGTCCGGTTGTTGCTTGGTAAATTCCTATTGTGATGTCATCAATTACAAACAGGAAGTGACAATATAAACCTAAATAATGTGTATTCTGTCAGAACATTTTTTATTTTATTTTTTTTTTTAGCAAAATTCAATATGTATTTATCTTAACTGCTTTTTAGTTCAATGAGTCGTCCATCCTGTCATGGGCCCTTTAAGTCAACAACCTGAATCCTCACCGTGGTAACTGTGGATAAACTTCACATCCAACAAGTGCGGCCACTTTAGAGAGATTCAAACATATCATCTGACCATATGGCACAACCAGAAGGCTTCAGGAGAGCGGAATATGGTCGATATATCGAGTCGTACTTGGCTTTGTAGTGGTTCCTATTGTTGTGTCCTGTTTGAACTCGTGTGTGGCTTTGATTCTAAAATGGGTCACCTGGCCTGCCCCCAAATGCCACGCCCTCCCTGAGAATACACACTTCTCCATTTCTTTACAAAGAATGATTTGTCATTTACCATTTACAAAATCCAACTTCAGAGTTTGTGCTTCGCTCATTGATTCTGCAGTTTTTCAGAACCTGTGGTATTTGTTCCTTTCTTTTTTCCCCCGTAAGCAGCCATATTTGATTTCTGGTGCGGATGACCATGTGTGTCCCTGATTGGCTCATCCACCTGTCAATCACGGCCATCTGAACTCAGCGGGATGAACATCACAGAGTTCTCTTAGTGTCTTCTTTAAGAGAAAGTTACAAACAAACATTTCCTTTTCTATTTCTTTCTCACGTAAACATCATTCTAAGTTAATGTTGGTGTGCAAAATTGTTTTACTGTTTGACTATAAGTTTTTAGTCAAAACAATGGCCTGTAATGGATTTTAAAATGTTAATTCTTAATAACAGGGGCTGAATGCACACTTCTGTTGGGTTCATCCTGGTTTAGTCCTGATGTGAACTTGGTTTGGTCCTATTCTACTCCTTATTTAGCCCTGGTCATGGTCTAGTGTAGGCTCAGATCTGGGTTCTGTCCCGTCCTGGCTGGGATATACTATAAGCAGTAGTGTCCTGGTCACTCGTAGGGTCAGGTGTGGTCTTCTTACCTGCACTCCCAGAATGCCAAAGATGATGAAGAACGCGCAGCAGATGAGGACGATGTTTCCGATGGGTTTGAGTGAAGTGATGAGTGTCTCCACCACCAGCTTCAGGCCAGGGGCTCGGCTGATCACCCTGGAAACAACACAACAGGACCGTGGTATGTTTTTGGACTACAAGAACAATCTGAAGGGTGCAGGTGACAATTACGGCTCAATTCTGACAGCTAACGCCAAATATCGCAATATCCATCTTTCGATACCTTCATCGCGTCATCTCCCTTGGCAGGTCATTTTCCTCAGACTTTTCCTTTGTCACGTTCACTGTTGTTCGTACCTGAGAGGGCGGAGCGTCCGCAGAAGCCTGAGCACCCTGAGGACACCCAGGATCTTGGCCCCGCCCGCCATGGACACCACGATGTCGATGAGTGAGACGAAGACCAGGAAGCCGTCCAGGATGTTCCAGCTGCTCCTCAGGTAGGCCTGCTCCCCCAC
The DNA here is from genome assembly GCF_026437365.1 of Eucyclogobius newberryi. Taxonomy (NCBI): domain Eukaryota; kingdom Metazoa; phylum Chordata; class Actinopteri; order Gobiiformes; family Gobiidae; genus Eucyclogobius; species Eucyclogobius newberryi. The sequence continues at coordinate 8,172,515 of NW_027315757.1, forward strand.
GTACAGGCCCATGGACACCACCTGAGGGGAGCACGGACGGAACGCCTTAAAGGGCTGTGGTCTTTCTGTTTTTCAGAACCAGGTGAGGTTCTTTAGGACACATTCTATTCATGAATGCGTTGTTGTCATTATAGCCTTTAAACCTGCTCTTGCACCTTTGCTTTGGTATTTCATTAAAATTAAGTAGCTACTGAAAACATACATGACTTTTTTATCAGCCAGACTACTATTTACTGGCAAAAGGGAAAACAAAACAAAAGCTAGCTTGCCCCGACATGCTAATGTTAGCATGCAGTTATAATAATTAAAGTGATTTGAGGCAGAAATGATCAGAATGAATCTGGAGATGATTAAAGGACTTAAAAACAGTAGAGAAGACCTCCGTTCCCATCTGAGGAAGAGGACCTCGTAAACAGGATTCATCAAAGGTGCGTGAATGAAGCTAAGTACAACTCCAGGTTTTTGACACATTTTGTATAGTAAGATAAATGATCCAGTTATAGTCTTTAATGCATACAAATCCATCAGTATGTTTGTGTCATCATATTATTTAAGATGCTGCTTGTTACCATGGAGATGTTTTATTTGTTTTTATGGGGATTTTAATGCATCTTTTCCTTTTCTGTAAAGCACATTTTATATATAAATAGAGCTCTACAAATAAACTTGCTTTAGATAAAATAATCTTGGGTAACACTTTATAAAAACTACACATTTAAAAGCCTTATAAAGCATGAACTAAAACTTATTCAAATGAACAAATAATTGATCAAGAATAATTCAAGTTTAATAACTACTCAGTTAATGCCCTTACTCTTTAATGATGTAGTTGCCAAGCCTAAATCATATTTAATAAACTATTTGCACATTATGAAGTCTTTGTTCATGCTTTATTATTGCTGATTAAGTTGTAGTTATTGTAAAGTGGTACCTACTTTTGCCTTGATGGATATACAGTCATTACAGAGACATTAACCTTGAACGGGGTAAAAAACATCTGCATTTTCTACAAAAGAACTCTGACTTGCCTTGTCTTTTACAACATTAACATCACAAAAATCAGCCTATTATAGTTCGTTTGGTCAAATGCAGGCGGAAAACTATTCAAAGTGATGGATCAAATATGTAATTATTGTCATTGGTTCATTATTCTATGTCACCAACAGCCGCCGGCGCGTGTACTGAAAATAAATCATTAATCATGTGAATTTGAATGTGATGTGAACATGAAAACGCCGCGGCCCACATGGGATTAACGTGACAGGCTAAACCATGAATAATTAGGCACGGAACAAGCTGTACAATGATAGAGGACGCAACAGAGAATGAAAGTGATAAATGAGTAGCTGTAAACAGTAGTTCTGGGGGATTATTCTGGAAATATTCACATGATATTTTGGAAATGCGTCAGAAATATGCTAAAATGTGTAATCTGTAAATGTTGCAGTTGAGGTTGAAGTGTCGCGCAAAATGTGAGTAGACTGTAAAATGAACCATAAAAGTGTAGAAATATCACATTTGACCCTGATTTGAAAGATGACTGCTAGTTTCTTTGTATTTTTACAAATTTTGCAACCTCTTTGATAGTTTTTATTGTTGACGATAGACAAGGCAACAATTGTTTTATCCACGTTAAAGGACACATATTCTACAATGTTTGTCTTGTTATTGGTCTTTAAACATGCTCTTGTACCTCTGCTTTGGCGTTGCATGTTTTAGAATTAGAATTTGGCATTAATATCGCCATCTACTGGCAGCAGAGGGACTTACCGTGAGTAAAGAAACAAAACCTAGCTTGCCCCCGACATGCTAACGTAAGCACGCAATTATGGTGATTTGAGGCAGAAAAGCTGAAACAAGTCTGGCAATGATTCATGGAGTTAAAAACAGCAGGACACTTATTTATGACATCATACATTGGATACACTTGAAACTGAGTGTTTTCTGAGGCTCAGACGGAGACAAACTCATGAACAGGATGAATTAAACAAGCGTGAACGAAGCTAAATACAACTCCAGGTATGTTTTTAATGTGGAAACAATGTATATTATATGGTTAAAAGCTCGGAAAAGGACATTTTGCATAATACAGTATGTTTCCATTATGATAAAAAAATAACTTAAAACAATACCATTAAACAAGTCAAAGAAGATCTAAGTAGTACATAAATCTAAATTCTAAATACCGAGCTGAGAAAACAATTCTCCAGGTATTTGTTTTATTGAGGAAACCACATTATAACATGTTTTAAAACTCATAAAGTTCAGTTTACATAATATGCCCTAATGCTACAGTAAAACCACAGCACACGCCGCACAGAGCCCAGAAGGAGAGGGCCCCGGGCAGGCAGCACTGTGGCTCCTCAATGCTTAATAATTGATTGGTGAAGTGCATAATTTATTAGGTTCTTGTGCTTAAGTTATTATGAGAACACAGACAGTAGCAAAAACTGGAGGGAAATGAGGCAGGGAAAGAGCAATGCTTTGGATTTTATTAGTGACCATTTCAGATGGAGGGGAGGGGCTTATGTAAGTCTATGAGACGTTCACAGTTTTTGACCGAAATATCCAAATCCACTGAACGTTCAACTGACAATAATCATCCATTTGTGATTGAATAATGCTGTTTTCATGTGGAAAATGTTTATGAGTAAAAAAGTTGCTGCCCGACTTCCACACCTGACATCACCTGCTGTAAAGTTTAGCTTTTACAACTACTTGTATACAACAAATATACAACTCAATTAAACGCTTTTACGATCAATGATTTTCTTATGGGTGAAAAAAATCCCAACAAGGACCACACGAACGCAGCATAAGGCCTCTACATTTCCAAGCAGTTCTGACCAAAAAAAAAGGCTTTTGCTTTTTCTTTTGACAGAAAATATGTTCGAGTTTGTGCAAGTTTTCAGTTCATGTGGTTAGGACCAGTATTTACAGAGATATTTACTATTCACAGCTTAGACTACACACTGCACTCAAATACAATGATTATTTGTACTTGCTGGTTGGACATGAGCACAAATAAGACATAGGTAAAGGTAATTCAACTGTTTCCTAGCAACCGTATTGTAAACAAGGGCCAATCCAAATAAACTACATAACACTTATGATTTGACCTGATTTATTTGATTGAATAATTATTTAAACTGTCCGAAAATAGTGTCAGTTGTGTGTAATTTGTCTGTGTTTTCTATGGCGCGTCGCACATTGATGACATCACAGAGGGATTCTCAGCACTACTTCCTGTGATTTTAAAGATTTATATATTTCAAAACGTCTTCACAAACTGCAACTTAACAGATGTAAAACCATGATAAATATTTACTATAAGTTCTATACCACAAACTAAGTCATGATTAAAAACCAGGAGAACATATAGACTTTAAGATGTGTTTTCTTGCAGCGCGGAGGAGGATTTGACAACGAGAGGAGAGATTTTATGGCTTTGATTACGCAGCGTCAAAGGATAACTGGCAGTAAAAAAGAAGAAAAGATGATAAACTTTTACCTTTAGAGTCATTTCTCCCACAAAGATGGCAGTAAAAATGTAGTTGGAGACGGTGAGGAACACTCTCTCCTGAAGAGTGAAAGAGAGAACGTTAAACAGCAGCGTTCAAGAAAAGTCAGAACTCCGCTTATCATAAAAACAAATTATTAACTCACTGTAACATTACATGAGTTAAAATCACTTCAAAATAAATCTGAATATTTAACTCAATAAAAGTAGTTTTTACTTTAGTTTCCGTCATCATTTGGTAAGAATGTGTTATTACCTTTCAATTATGAGCTGAATATTTTCTCATATTGAAATAAATATATTATACAAATTCTAGATGTGTCAATGAGTAATGGAAAATCATGATTATTCAGGTAAAAATATAATTATATATAAGACTGTGACCGTTTTAGGAGCAAAAATAAGTGAGTGTTTACTTTTTATCCTTATGACTGTGTTGGTAGTGACCTGATCCTTAAATATGCCAACAATACTACTATATTTGGTCTAATCAGTGGAAATTATGAATCATTTTACAGAGCAGAAGTGCAGAAAGTTAAGTGGAGCAAAGAAAACGACCTCCGTCTGAAGACTTCTAAAACATGCAAACTTGTCGTTGATTTTAGTGGAAACAACTCTCATCTTTTCTATTGTAATTATCACTGGCTCTGATGTGCAAATAGAGGAAGAGTCTGAATTTCTTGCTATTTTCAGGTCTAATGATTCGAGCTGGACCAAAAAAAAAAAAAAAAAAAAACACAAGTAGCATTGTTAGCACTGTTAGCATTGTTAGCAAGGTCAGCGTCTTTTCTTTCTCAGGAAACTTAAAACTGAACTTTGATGGCGGCACCACTGAAAGTCAGAGTGGAAGGTTTTAAATAATGTGCTGAAAAAAAATGAATTGTGATCTTCCTGTTCTTCCTGTTTTTGAAAGTTGACATTTAAATTGAGCTCTTATTCTCAACCTCTGCAGAGTCATGTTTGAGCTTGAGATATCGCCCTATTAAATGTGTATGTATAAAATCTTAATCCCACAATGCACTTTGATCTAGCGACTTCATCTTTATTAGCAGTGTTCTTGGTACTTTTAGTGCTTTGTAATGTGTCCATTGTTTGTTTATATGGTTGTTATTCATGTTTCACTTTGAGCTTTTGTACATGTTTTCCATTAGTGTGGTTTTTTGTACCTATAAAATGGCATTTAAAAACTAAACTAAACTAATTTAACTTTATCATTCGGAGAGTTTGATTCTCACAAAGCTGCTCACATATTAGAGGAAGTTTGAGGACTTAGTGGATGTGAAAGGGTGAATAAATAAGCTTTAGCTGCACTTTGAGCACGTCGTTAATTCTCCTTGAGTGGAAAGATGCTCTCTCACCAACCTTTGTGCAGTGGAAGCTTGATCTTCATGAGGAAATACATCTACTTTTTACACTCTTTATTAAAAAAATCAACAAAACAATACAAAAGAAAAGTGTCCTACTGCAGACTCCACTGCGTATTTATTTATTTCCATCCATCCATCCATTTTCTACCGCTTGTTCTTCCATTTTAATTGGTTAATGTTATTTCATGTTTTGTGTTTTATTTTTATTTTTTTTAATTAATCAATTTTTTTTGTTTGTTTGTTTGTTTTGTCTTTCTCTTTGTTTGATTTGTTGTTAATATTTTTGGTAATTAATGGTGTCAATAAGTGTTTCTTTGTAATATTACATTGATATTATAATTAAACAAGTCAAATAATTCAGCTACAATACGTTTCTTTTCTTTAAAAAAAAAAAAAAAAGAATATAATATTAAAAAAAACAGAACCATAGTGAACTCAGGACAAGAAAAACATAAAATTAGCAGGTAATGAGGATGCATCCAAAGGAAAGAGGGGTTAACGCATATTACGGCAGAACGTATGAGGTACAACACAATTCATATCAAACGGTCATAACTACTAGGATACAAATTTGAATGATGTAAACAAATCTTTACACAATGAACCCTAATCCTTCCTCTGTGCATTAGCCTAGTATATTGTCAGACACTCCGGCATGCGCGGCATTAGAATGTGCTTTACCAGGCTTCCCTGCAGGATCTTAGGCCTCTCCAGAGCCACGGTAATGCAATTGGAGAAAATGAAAGCCAACACCACGTAGTCAAACAGCTTATGTGCGATGATGGACTGGCACATCCGGCGGAACCTGCAGCGAGACAAGACCCAGAATGTCAACTCAACCTCGTGTCTCAAGCATCTCAAACGGGCTTGAACTGACGCGGGCGAATGAGTGAGGTGGTTTTTACTGAATGGGTGAAGCGGAACACTGGTGATGATGGAGAGGCTGAGGAGGCTGATGGTTCTGCTGCTGCGGCGGCGGCGGGGGTGAAATGACAGGCTGATGGAGAAGAGAGAGACAGGGAGTGCGTTTATTGGTATTTATTCATTTTTCATGAGGGAAACATGTGAAATGCTGCATTGAATGTGTTTTTACTTTACCTTGGAACATCACAAAGACAAACCACAAACACAAGACTAGATGAAAGGTTTAAGTACCTCTGCTTTGGCGTTTCATAGTTTGAAACTTGAAATAACGTTTGTATTGAAAAGCACACGTCGGTCAGGCATTGCCCCATCAACTGGCAGCAGAGGGAATTACCACGAAACATGCTAACGTTAGCGCGCGGCTGTGAGGAACGCAATTTCACGGCAGAAACGCTCAGAACGAGTCTGGAGATGATTCATGGACTTGAAAAGAGCACAGGAAACCTCCGAAGCGCTACCTGTGATGTCACAAATCTGGGACATTTGAAACTGAGCGTTTTCTGAGGCTCAGAGGGAGAGCGCCTTGTAAACAGGATGAATGAAACAAGCGTGGACGAAGCTAATTACAACTCCACGTAGGGTTTTGATGAGGAAACAATGTCACGCTTCATAACTGTGTGCGCTTTTTCTCAAATCAACGACCACATCTTTAGTCTTGTTCACATTCAAACGCAGGGATGACAGCTTAAATCTTTGAAGTACATTATCTAGAAATAAAAATGACTTGCTTAATCACATTATTTATATATGAACAAAGACTTAAATACATAATGCACACATTCATATCACATAATTACATAACATATTGATTTAAGGTTAACATTAAACAGTTTTATTTTAGAATTAAATTATTTCATGAGCAATTTTCACCTTTTGACCCTTCAAAATAAGACATGTGGTTTAAAAATGAATAGAATGGATAGAAAAAAATACAAAAAATGATGTTTGCTATGATTTATTTGCCTGACCAGCCATTCCCAACACATTTTGACAGAATGTGGGAGGGGCTGGCGGGTCAGGCAAATGGTTTTACTGCGATATGGCTTTTGCATTTGCGTCGTTTCATAACAATGCGCACAATTAAAACTGTTGATGTTTAGCAGAACATTAAACTCACTTGTTCTGTGGAGAAAAGAGGAAGACGGCCCAGTCCTCTCGACTCTCGCACCAGTCTGGTTTGTAAGCCTCCAGCATCTTTTGGATGCGGAAACAGAGGCTCTGTAAACACAACACACGCACACGCACAATAAGCTGTAACATACGGCCTCTATAATCAGACACAAATCACATGCAAAGATCCAGCCAAACATGCAGCCGGATTGGAACAGTTTGTTGTTTGTGTTCAGCTTGAATGAAATGCTGTTTAAGTTAAGATTTTGCTTGAATCAGTCAAATGTGTGACGCCAATCGAGTGCGATGGCGACGCTTTATTAAATGTGCACCGCGTGTCTCCATGGAAATGCTATTGCTTCATCTGAAAAGACAAATAGGGGCCAGATCTGTGGAGAGACGAGCCCGATGACAGAAAAGAATGCATGATTATCAAGCTATTTTTCAGTCATAGACCCTTAACAGTGTGTGTAAAGAGAACAGGTGTATTCTCAAGGCTGGTACGGTTCTATGGTTCATTACATTTCAATGGGAGAGTTAGCGTTAGCTTCTAAACATTGCAAAAAACATGAAAAACCAGGGCTGTTTTGGTGACTGACAACAACAAAACGCGAGTAACACCAAAGCCTTGTCAGAAAACATTACAACTTGCAGCAGCGTTTTGCGAGATAATCACCGTCATGTCAATGATTAGTGGTGGTTTTAACATTCACGCTAACAACCACGTGATAATACACTTTCGTTAACTCTAATCTTATGCTGGGTAATAATGTCCCAAAAATAAGTTGACCACAACAGTTTAGCAAAGATTGGTGAAGGTGTGTGTGTGTGTGTGTGTGTGAGTGTGTGAGTGTGTTTGTGTGTGTGTGTGTGTGTGAGTGTGAGTGTGTTTGTGTGTGTGTGTGTGTGTGTGTGTGTTTTACCTACAAATATTTGTGAACGTTAGAAACTGGAACTGGACGTTAAATATAGACTCTTATTTCCTTTTGCCAAATGTAACAAACAAATAAAGAACAACCATACAGCCTACAAATGATAATAATAATCGTGTTGTGAGTTTCCTTTCCTGTCTAATAAAGCCTACAGGCCCAAAAAAACTTTAAAAAAATAAAATCATCCCTCTCCTCATTTACACGCTCACTGTAAAAGGCGTTATTGTCTCTTTCTGTTTAAACTGTATAAAATGTTTATTTCCTCAATTAACCCATTCCTCAACATCCCTGTAGAGCAGGGGTGTCCAAACTTTTTTTCACCAAGGGCCGCATTTTGAAACTTAAACGGGGCAGAGGGCCACAAACAACTTGACAATGTCGAATTTGTTGAATGACAAAGTGAATCATTTGACATTTTGCATTTGATGTAATTGCGATGAGCGTCCACACCTTTAATTAGACCTAGAACATTAATATTAGGTTGTATAACATCATTATGCCTGAATTTTCCCAATTTCACAGTAAAAAGTACAACTTTTTGTTGTTTGGGCCAACATAGCAGGAAGCTGGAGGGCCAACAAAAATTGGTTTGAGTGCCGCATTTGGCCCCCGGGCCCTAGTTTGGACATGCCTGCTGTAGTGAAATACACATGGACTTGGTTCTTACGCATGGATGATAGAGTTTATGGATACCTCTTATTTCATTTGTGAGGAGCATTTCTATCTGAAAATAGATTTTGAATGTTAAGCAGATGAGAGGTTTGATATGAGCAGTTTTGTAATCGATTAAATCATTTCATTTTAAGAAAAAGCTGGTTGATGTGACAATTGTAGGGAACTTTGTACAATTCAAATTCTCTTTTTTGGAGTGTAATCAGAGTCAATATATTTGTGTTATAACAGTTTCCAGTGTAACATTATAAATGGTCGATATTGTAATAGCGCATGATTACATCTCTTCATAGCACCAACACATCAGCAGCTTTTGAATGTAAAGTGTGGGTTTTACAGGGAATCGTTTCATCTAAAACTACAGCTTAAACACATTTTGTTGGACTCTTTCAATAATTGAACCATCAATATTTAAGTGCACTGGTATGTCAGTTTGACGGTTTTTGGTCTTAAACTAGTTTTCTAGGTTGTTGAGATAATAGTTCCAGAAGTTGCACCAGATTCTCCCCTGAAGTTATTATATTGTGTCATTTGCAGTGCAGCACTCAGTACTGGGCTGTGTGCGCAGCTGGAAGGCTCTACAAAAAAGAACATAATGAAATAAATGTTGCACTAATATGTTCAAACACTCCAGGTAAAGCAACAACATCGTGATAGATTGTAGATCAGCAGGTTGCAGGTTATTGCTATAGACTTTCTGAACAAAATGAATATTAAAAATGTGCTTGCTGTGGGCTACTCATCTATGTTGCAACTAATGACCCACCAAGCTCTATCATCTTGTTAGAAATATGTTTCTGAAATGTTTTAAACTACCATGTTATTAAAATAAGTTAATGAGTGCTTGAAATAAGTAGTAAGATAAGATAAGATAAGATATTCCTTTATGTTTTGAGTATTCCTGAGTTTCAGGCATAAGGATTCCTTCCTGGTTTGAAAGATTTGGCATGAAAACTGTCCTACAATGTTTTGTTATCGCAAAAGCTCAATTAAAATCAAAATATGAATTATTTTGAATGGGGAAATCCTCACAAAATCCTTTAAACCAGGAGGGAATCATTTAGTGTCAGGAATTAGCAATGGAACGAGCATAAAATATCTTGTTTTACTTAAATAAAGGAAAACAAGAAGCATCTTTGAGGTAAAAATACAAAAATAATGTTCTATGTTACATGTTTTATTGGGAAATCTTATTTTAATAAAGCGTCAAGATATCCTCAAATCAAGATAAATGCTACTTAATGCAATTGTTTTTAGCTTTAATTATCTCATTTCCCTGTGGTTAGCTTCTGTTTTTCGTGTCTTTAAACTCTTTAAAATATCAGAATTTGGATCAAAAAACGAATGTAAAATGTACATCTTGAACCTTAGACGTGGCCGAAGCTCCGCCCATCTCCACCCAATCCCACGCTTTCTCTTAATCTCCAGCTCAAATCTCCCACAATGCCTCAGCCGCACACCTTCCTCCTCGTCTTCTTGTTTGGAAAGAGTCTAAATTATTAACACAACACAAACACTGGGATCGTCTCGGCACATTACCATCTGCGCCGCGCTCACCCCCGCTGTCTGCTCGATACACCTCTCTAATTAACCTTGTTTCCGCCCCCCCCCCCCCCCCCCCCACCCACATATACACACTTGTTTACAACAGAGACAATAGGATTCCCCAGGGGCCCCGGTGACAGCCAGAAGAGCCCACAGACCAAACACTCCAAAGACCAGACAAGGGACCATCTCTAAAGTGTAGAGAAATTTTAGCGGTTTAGCTTTGGTTCAAGTAATATTGACAGTGAGCTTCGGCAGGTGAGGGGAGAGAATGGTGGAAATATCAAGCAGTATGGAAGGAGGAGGAAGAGGTGGAGAGGCTGAGGAGGCTGATGGTGCAGAGCGAGAGAGCAGGTATAAGAATGGTGAACGAGGAGGTTGAAATTATGCTAAATTTTATATATTTAACTGTTAGCTAAACATTTTAAAACTGTTGTCCCAGAATAGCTCGTGTTTTAGGTTTATTTCACTTCCTGTTTGTAATTGATGACATCACACTAGGAAATTACCCAGCAAACACAGGGAAAAACTCATCTATCTATGTAACAATTTGTTTTATTTGACAAATGAAAATGTATGAGAGCAGATTTATTATGTTAAATTATGTTTACGATGTCAAAAAAAAAGTAGTTTATAAAGTAATTTATGCATAAACTTTGACTGGAATGAGTGTACCTGGTGTCACTTCCTGTCATTTTCTACAGATTTTTCAACAGATTTTTCCGTCAATATTAGAAAATCGTAAAAACCTGTCACACGTAGTTTAAGTTCATATTATGCTATCACACCATGGGATGTTATGTTTTTATTTCAATACTAAGGAATAGGCTAAATTTAAATTACAGTATCATAACAACAACAAAAAAATTCATATTGAAATAATAAAAAAATATAATATTATAAAAGTACTTTCTTTATGTTGCCATGTGGTCATAAACTACTAATTTTATTTTAGAATTGATACAGATTTAAATGTAGTATCTAGTTTAAACCCTAATTTTACGTTTTTGTTTTTTTGCTGATGTAACCCACGTACTTTTATTGCAAATAGGAAAAAAAACTACAACTCCCAGTACCCCTTCTTGTCACGTGGTTTACGTATGTTGCGCGTCACGCACGCACTGCGTCACTTTAGCCAATCACGCGCTTGCCGGTTCAATATCAGCTTCCTGTGTGCCTCTCCGAGCACGGGGTTGGGAGAGGCGACAGGACGGCTGAACCAGGTACGCTTTGCAACAAACACCCGCTTTTTAATCATCTTAAATGTCGCCGGTTTTAAACTCGTGTATGTTAATAGACGCTTTATCAACCGCCGCTGATGCTGGACTCGTAGCGCGCAGGAAAACGTGGATATATATATATATATATATATATATATATATATATATATATAATTTCATTGCCGTGGCAACAGATTATTTATCTAAACAGGTATTTATTCAAGTGTTTATTTAAATGTATTTGTACAACTGAATGTAATAAGTATTTACTGCATTACTTGTAATTTAAAGAGATGAACCAAAGAACCTAGAAGCTAGCTAAATGTTGGGTATTACACTGATGGACCTGTTTATTGACCGCAGGCCAGGTGTGCCCAGTGGGGTACCAGAACGAAGAACTTGATGGTGAGCTGAGACCAGCCTGGACCCAGAACCAGAACTGAACACTGAACATTACAAAATTACAAACTTTCCAACATGAGCCACCTGCGGTATGGTAGGGGCTGATTCAGCTGTCCACTCCCACCCGAAAGACACCACACACCTTGCGAACTCTCCCCTCAGTCACAGCGCTATATTTTTGGACAATACAAGAACTCGGTTGCTTCTTTTATGGACATTAGTACTATTTTCATTGAGATGTGCAAGTGTTACTATGAGTGTGTGTGCTTTCTACCTTGGATGTCTTGAACATTATTGAAACTTGGATTGTTATTGATACCACCAGAAATTGTAATTCGCTTCAGTATACCATTGGAAATCTGCAGATTGTATATATTGTAAATATTGGTATGTTGGTCACTGTAAATATATAAGGCACAGCCGCACTTTGATTCGCTGTTTTTTGTATTATTGCTTACATGCACCTCCCTGAGTCGAACCTTCTGATCTAGCCCAGTGGCATATTCTCACATATGCTACATGAGAAAAACATGGCGAGCTAGCCAGGAGGTCATGTTAAGTATATGATACATTGCTAGTTAATTTAATTTCATTCAGACTCACCAAATTAAATCAATAATGAATATTGTGTGGAGAGTTTATCCAAGATTTATGCAGCTAATGTAGGTTGTGATAAGACACGGACTTATTTAGCTGACTTAAAAGAAGTGGCAAAATTGTCTGGCCAGGACTTTACTGACGTTTTACAAGAATTAATGACCCAAATAAATGAAGCAGTTGCTGAGATGTGCACTGTTAAACCTGAACGCCCCACAGAATACAAAATGGCTGATCCCTCAACACCACCACAATACAAAATGGCTGCTGATTCTGAACTGGTTACCACACCTGCTGCAGCCAGCTGGAATGGGACAAAGACACCCCACAATCACCATGTCTCCTGCGGATTTGAATCCACCTGGAATACAGAGGTATGTGGTGGAACACATTGTGAAAAGTGACGATGTGTGTTCTTCACATAGATTACGAATGTTTTCCGGAAGAATCCCCCGACCATAGCATGAAGTGGATTATGACGCATGGCGTTCGAGTGTGGATATTATCTTGAAAGACCCTGCTGCATCTGAAATGCAAAGAACACGGCAGATCCTTGACAGCCTACTGCCGCCTGCTGTGGACCTTTTGAAACATCTCGGTGCAGATTTGCCTGCGGAAATATTTATTCAACATTTAGATTCTGCCTTTGGAACTGTACAAGATGGGGAAGAACTTTACATAAAGTTTATGGACACTTTGCAAGATTCTGGTGAAAGCCATCCGTCTATTTACAGCGACTGCAAGTAGCACTTAGTCTTGCTGTAAAGCGGGGAGGAGTAAAACCAAGGGACATCAACAGGCACCTGCTGAGCCAATTCTGCAGGGGGTGCTGGGATAATACCCTTATTTCTGAGCTCCAGTTAAAACAGCGGAAATCAAACCCACCTTCTTTTGCGGAGCTATTGTTAGTATTGAGGACTGAAGAAGATCGTGAAGCAAGTAAGGTGCAGAGGATGAAACAACATCTTGGGACATCAAGACGTGTCGCTGCTCAAGCACAGTTCGCCGTCGAAGGAAGTGATGTTTCTGCTGCCCTGTCGACGCTCACCAAGCAAATGGCTGAGGTACAACAGCAACTGGCTGCGCTGACTGCTTCCCGGGTTACCCAGTCGAACCACCACTCATTTACTCCAAGAGTCCAGCAGTCAAGTCAAAATTCCAGACCTGCTCGGACTACATCTTATTCATCGTCTCCAAGCCCCAAGCCTGGATTTTGTTTCCGATGTGGTGAAGATGGACATATCCGACCACAGTGTGAGAATCAACCAAATGAAGAGCTTGTAAATACAAAACGTAAACAGTTTAATGAGAGGAAACAGAAATGGCAGCGGTGCCATCAGGCAACCAATGGACATTTAAACTAATCTCAGCTCCTGTGGAGGGACATACAGGAGCTGTGCAGGACCCCCACTGTCCCGCAAAGAAAATGAATATTCACAGTGTTAATTCACAGCAAACTGGTCCGGGGTTATTACCAAAAATTCCCTGTGGGCTTGTTGGATCCCGATGCACTGCAGAGGTCAGTATTGCTGGTCAAACCCATAAGTGCCTGCTCGACACAGGGTCACAGGTGACCACAGTATCTGCATCCTTTTACAATAAACACCTCTACGAACAACCGATCCAGCCACTCCATGATCTTCTGCAAATTGAGGATGCTGCTGGACAAACCATTCCATACCTTGGGTACATAGAGCTCTCCGTTGAGTTTTCTAAAGACTTTGTGGGCGAAAAGGAAGTTGTTTCAACACTTTCATTAGTTGTTCCGGATGCAAGCCCACACATCGCAACTCCTCTCCTCATCGGCATGAACACACTAGAGACACTATATGGACAGTGCTGTCATTCAGCATTCCAGCCGAATGCCCAGGGTTATAGAGCGGTTTTAAAGACATTACAGCTGTTACAGCAATGCAAGGACTATGGCAAAATAGGCGTTGTGAGACTTAACAACAAGGCACCAGTGTGCGTTCCGGCGGGTCGCACCATTGTCATCGAGGGCTCTGCTAAAGTCTCTTCTCCACCACCCAGCCACAGTGTCCTTTTGCAACATCCTGCCTCTGCTCTGCCTGGTGGAATATACGTCAGCAGCTGTCTCATCATGCTTCCAGCTCTACCTCCATTTAAGGTTCCGGTAGTAATTTCAAATGAATCCGAATGGGACACTTTTATCCCCCCACTGAGTGTGATTGCTGATTTAGAGGACTATCATTGCATTTTAACCGAACATCAGGTGACAAACCATTCTACAACTCCATCATCCAAATTAAACATCAACTTTGGAGATTCGCCTCTTTCAGCTGAATGGAAAGAGAGGATCACAGAGAGACTAAACACTGTTTCGGAGGTATTTTCTCAACATGACATGATTTTGTATGTACCACTACTGTAAAGCATAAGATCCCACTTCACGACTCCACACCGGTGAAGCAGCGTGCTCGGCCAATTCACCCACAGGATATCGAAGCAGTCAGACGCCATCTACGTGACCTTCCTGAGGCCGGAGTCATACAGGAATCTACTTCTCCTTTCTCGTCTCCTGTAGTGGTGGTGAGGAAGAAAAATGGTGATGTGCGGTTATGCATAGACTATCGCAAATTGAACCTTCGAACCATTAAAGATGCATATGCTTTACCAAATCTTGAAGAATCATTTTCTGCCCTCACTGGGTCAAAATGGTTCTCCGTGCTGGATCTAAAGAGTGGATACTACCAGATAGAGATGGATGAGGAGGACAAACAGAAAACTGCATTTGTGACCCCCCTTGGGTTTTGGGAGTTTAATCGCATGCCACAAGGGATTACAAACGCACCCAGCACCTTTCAGCGCTTGATGGAGCGATGCATGGGAGATCTCCACCTGAAAGAGGTGCTGGTGTTTATAGACGATTTGATAATTTTTTCTGACACTTTCGAGGAGCATGAGCGGAGGCTTCTTAGAGTTCTTAAGCGATTGGGGGAATATGGACTAAAATTATCACCAGAGAAATGTCGTTTTTTCCAGACATCTGTCCGATATCTGGGACATATAGTATCTGAAAATGGTGTGGAAACAGACCCAGAAAAGATCAAAGCCATAAAAACCTGGCCAATTCCCACGACACTTAAGCAATTAAGATCATTTCTGGGTTTTGCCGGATACTATCGCCGATTCATACGAGACTACGCCGTCATTGCCAAACCACTAAATGACCTGACTCGTGGATACCCACCAGCTCGCAAGTCAAAGAACTCTAGACCACAGTCATCACTGTATAGTCCGAACCAGCCATTCGGGGAAAGGTGGACTAGCCAATGTCACGACGCTTTCGACGCACTCATCGTAAAGCTGACCACTGCTCCAGTGCTTGGTTTTGCAAATCCAACTCATCCGTACATTCTCCATACGGACGCAAGTGTGACGGGACTGGGAGCAGCGTTGTACCAGGAGCAGGAGGGGAAGCTTCGGGCCATAGCCTACGCCAGCCGTGGACTGTCGCAAAGTGAAAGCCGTTACCCCGCACATAAACTAGAATTTCTTGCCCTCAAGTGGAGTGTAACGGAAAAAATTCAGGATTATCTTTATGGATCAAACTTTACAGTGGTTACTGACAGCAACCCCCTCACCTACCTCCTCACCACTGCTAAACTGGACGCTACAGGACATCGTTGGTTGGCTGCTTTGTCTACCTATTCTTTCAAAATCCAATACCGGGCTGGAACATAGAACAAAGACGCAGATGCTCTCTCCAGACGTCCTCATTGTTCTTCAAGTGACGACATCCTGCAAGACCATGAGATTGTAAATCAATTCATAACTCGGCATGCCGCTGACTTTGAAATGATTTCAGAAGACATTGTGACTGCCATATGCCAAGGTCATTATGTCCGCTCTACACATGACCAAGGGTTCACTTACGTGGAGTCAATGTCCGTCACAGCTGACACTATTCCGGACGATTATTGCTCTGGAGGTATACACCATTTGCCAGTCATTCCTGCCTTCGATGTTAAAGAAAAGCAACACGCTGACCCATGCATCCGAGAGTTAATCCATCAGCTCGAAACGGGTGAAAAGCCTCCACCAACCGCAAGGGCTGAACTCCCTGAACTGCCACTCTTGTTAAGAGAATGGTCAAGGATGGAGCTGATGGACGGAGTGTTGTACAGGAAGAGGCAAGATAATGAAAATATTGCGTATCAACTAATTCTCCCTGAAGAACTGCGTCCAGTGGTTCTGAAATCTTCATGATGACATGGGTCACATGGAGATTGAACGTACCCTTGACCTGGTACGAACAAGATTTTATTGGCCGAAAATGGCAGCAGATGTGGAGCAAAAGATCAAAAATTGCGGTTGTTGTGTCCGTCGGAAAGCACTGCCTGAAAGAGCTGCTCCACTTGTCAACATTAAAGCAACACGTCCGCTTGAACTTTTGTGTATGGAGTCTTGAGCCTGACACCAGCAACACCCGTGACATTTTGGTCTTGACTGATCATTTCACAAAATTTGCATTTGCCATCCCCACACCTAACCAAAAAGCAAAGACTGTAGCCAAATGTTTGTGGGAGAATTTCATTATTCATTATGGCATCCCCGAGCGAATCCACACAGACCAGGGGGCAGATTTTGAGTCTAAACTAATTAAAGAATTATGTGAAGTTGCTGGTATTCTCAAGAGTAGAACAACGCCGTACCACCCACGAGGAAACCCAGTTGAACGATTCAACCGAACACTACTTGCAATGTTGGGAACACTGGAAACAAAACAGAAAACAAAATGGAAGGAATATGTAAAACCACTGGTTCACGCATACAACTGCACCAGGAACGAGGTTACCGATTTCACCCCGTACGAGCTGATGTTCGGGAGAACACCTCGCCTTCCTGTGGACTTGGCATTCAATCTTCCTGTGCGTGAGACCAAGCACAAAACTCACTTGCAGTATGTCAAATCACTGAAATCAAGATTGGAAGAAAGTTTCAAAATTAACTCTGACAACGCTTCAAAATCTGCAGGCAGAAACAAAGCACGGTTTGATCGTCGTGTGATTCCATCTGCACTGGTGCCAGGGGACCGAGTCCTGGTGAGAACTGTACGCCTTAGAGGAAAGCACAAACTGTCTGATAAATGGGAACAAGGAGTTTATGTTGTCGTCCATCGAGCTGGAGAACTTCCAGTGTACAAAGTCAAACCTGAAAGTAATGATGGACCTGCACGGACTTTACATAGAGACCTGCTTCTTCCATGCAGTCTTCTCACAGACAGTGATAACTCATCACTGGAGCACTCACCGGTCCGTAGACCCATAACTCGACAGCATAAAAACATTGACGATCTCGCAAACTCCGCTGCTGAGGATGAAGGCCATGATAATTGGATCTCCCATGTCAGTCCACCAACTATGCACTTCACCGTAGACAAACCTCACGCTCCTGTTTTACTCATTGATAACCAAAGGACACTGCCCGTTGAGGTTGACACCCAACACGGATCAAGTCCCTCTAAGTGCAGTCACCCAACTTTGGATTTGGAAGTAGAAGAAACTTTACCAGAAACCCTTGGAACTGAACCTGTAAATGAAGAGCATCTACCTGAAAGCACTAGCTTACCTGATTCTGAAGGAAGTTCAATCGATTCCACCGATGAAGGTCCTCCAGATGTAGTCACTCTAGTAGAGCCACCAAAGCCTGACACTGACTTGCCTGACACTGACTTGCCTGACACTGACTTGCCTGACACTGACTTGCCTGACACTGACTTGCCTGACACTACTGTTAGACGTTCAGAACGACGTAGAGTACCACCTAACAGACTCCAATATTACGCTCGCGGTAATCCATTGATCTCAGTAGTCCAAACATTGTTGCATAGTCTCTCTGATGTGTTGGCTGTCAGTAGTAAATAACCGTTCCTCGTTGTCGAACATGCACCGGGACGTGCACGAATTTAGGCAGGGAGGATGTGACCCACATACTTTTATTGCAAATAGGAAAAAAACTACAACTCCCAATACCCCTTCTTGTCACGTGGTTTACGTATGTTGCACGTCACGCACGCACTGCGTCACTTTAGCCAATCACGCGCTTGCCGGTTCAATATCAGCTTCCTGTGTGCCTCTCCGAGCACGGGGTTGGGAGAGGCGACAGGACGGCTGAACCAGGTACGCTTTGCAACAAACATCCGCTTTTTAATCATCTTAAATGTCGCCGGTTTTAAACTCGTGTATGTTAATAGACGCTTTATCAACCGCCGCTGATGCTGGACTCGTAGCGCGCAGGAAAACGTGGAATTTGGTGAGTCTGTCTGAGTTGTCTCTGTGTCTTCTTGTTGTGATGCATATTGCTTTGATTATTGATAGATAGAGATATATATATATATATATATATATATAATTTCATTGCCGTGCCAACAGATTATTTATCTAAACAGGTATTTATTCAAGTGTTTATTTAAATGTATTTGTACAACTGAATGTAATAAGTATTTACTGCATTACTTGTAATTTAAAGAGATGAACCAAAGAACCTAGAAGCTAGCTAAATGTTGGGTATTACACTGATGGACCTGTTTATTGACCGCAGGCCAGGTGTGCCCAGTGGGGTACCAGAACGAAGAACTTGATGGTGAGCTGAGACCAGCCTGGACCCAGAACCAGAACTGAACACTGAACATTACAAAACTACAAACTTTCCAACATGAGCCACCTGCGGTATGGTAGGGGCTGATTCAGCTGTCCACTCCCACCCGAAAGACACCACACACCTTGCGAACTCTCCCCTCAGTCACAGCGCTATATTTTTGGACAATACAAGAACTCGGTTGCTTCTTTTATGGACATTTGTACTATTTTCATTGAGATGTGCAAGTGTTACTATGAGTGTGTGTGCTTTCTACCTTGGATGTCTTGAACATTATTGAAACTTGGATTGTTATTGATACCACCAGAAATTGTAATACGCTTCAGTATACCATTGGAAATCTGCAGATTGTATATATTGTAAATATTGGTATGTTGGTCACTGTAAATATATAAGGCACAGCCGCACTTTGATTCGCTGTTTTTTGTATTATTGCTTACATGCACCTCCCTGAGTCGAACCTTCTGATCTAGCCCAGTGGCATATTCTCACATATGCTACACTAAGAATATTTAGTTCTCCATGTTTTACATCTCAATCTCACTTTTTATTCAATCCAAGTCTTATCAATGAAAATCCTTCTCTGACTAAGTGGGACAGGGGCCAAAAGACTGTGTGGGACCCAAAAGAGTTCCAGACTGTCCCCACAGAGTTCCTTCGCACTCACGTATTCGATGTCATCATCCATGTCGTCCCTGTCCTTGGTGCGGGGGTTGACCTGGGGGTAGACCTCCGTGCGCAGCTGGTTCTGGACATGGCTCCTGGCCCCGTGCTCGCCGGGGCCTCTCCCTGCGTGCTCGCTGTGGTGCCGTGTGGAGCTCTGTGGAAGTTGTGACAGGGGCGTCTTTCCGTTGCAGTCCTGGTGCAGTCTTTCCCTGGAGAAGCTTATGTGTCTGCGGGGAGCACACGCTAATGAGTCAGAGCTTTAAAACTCAACGCGATCTGAGGCTAAAATCAAACCTTGTCTCGTGTGATTTACATTTGAACATGTCCTTGTGTTGTACTAATCTCCTATCTGTATGTGGCATTGTTGTGTTAGCTGCCGAGGGACTGTGGATGTAAACTAGCTTTGTAGCTATAATCCGACGTATTTACATTTGTTCAATACGATATTCATGAATGTGCATTGTTCCTAGTTATAAATAAATAAATAAATAAATAAAATCCGTTGTTTCGCTCAATTTAACTTTAGGCTGCAAAACAGAAACTGAAAGTAGTTCCTCTGTCGTTGCTCCGGCTGGGCAGAGCTTAGCTAGCTTGTTTGCTAACGTCGGGGGGACCCTCAGAAACATCTTATTTAGAATTTTGTACAGTTCAAATAGTGTGTATATATATATATATATATATATATATATATATATATATATATATTTAATGGCAGATACAAGCTAAATATTTTGTGTTTTATATTTGTTAATAGACTGTAGCAGCTCTTTCACATTTTAGCTCTGTTTTCAGCTTTTACAAGAGAAAATGTACTTATTCAACATTGACACTCGTACAATTTTGCCACTCGCGGCTTTGATGTCATCTGCTTAACCTTGATACAAACTTTGGTACTTTTTTTAAATGTAGTTTACCTCTGAGCATATGGGTTTGGCAGAGTCATTAGCATTTGGTCTGGCATTTGCAGGAGGTTTGGAAGCTCCAAAGACAGTGCTCTGCGATCTCTCCTGGGCCCCAGCTGCCCCGACAGCACGGGAGGGGAGAGGTGGTGCAGGGAGGGCGGAGACAGCAGCGACTCCTCCTCTTCCTCTTCCTTCCGGCCGTGTTGGATGTGATGATGCGGCGAGGAGGCCGCCCGGGGCCCTCGGATTCGCAAACTGCCGCCCATCACGTTCGCACACTGACTGTAGCCGTAGCTGTAGATGAGCTTCGGGGTGGAGGTGGGGGTGGGGTTTGGCGTGTAGGCGGGGCTAGAGGAAGGTGAGGAGGAAGAGAATGGTCTGACTCCGCCCAGACTGTTCCAGCTTGAGCGGCGCGCCCATAGGTGCTGAGGGTGAGGGGCGAGAGCGCGACCCCAGTTGTGGAAGCTTTGGCCTGGGTACTGAGGAGAGGAGAGACGCTGGTTAGCAACTGGTTAGCAACTGGCATGCTAACGGCCGCCACACACTGCAGAAGACTTAAAGGAGATTTTTAAACGCGAAACAAAAAGTGAAGACTAAAGATAGAAGTAGAATCACATACGATTTTATATATTCTCCGGGCGCAAAGTCTGCAAAGCTAAGAGTTGTGAGCTAACAAAGCTAGGGCACCTAGCTGTTGCTGTTTCCTGTCTAGAAAAGCAACTCGCTTTGCAACAACAATGTGTTCAAATTGATTAAAGCATTTAACTACTAGTTTAGAATCAAATTATTTGTATTTGTTATAACGTGGAAAAAAAGCATATTCTGCACAGAAAGCTTGCGGTTCACCACAAAGGAAACAGTGTTGTGTTTTCTGTGGCTAATCTGCAGTTGCTTCACCAATCACGAGCAGCAAGGTGCCGCTCAATTCAAGTCAATTAGCTTGAAGTGGCTAGCTACATCCAGTAGCTGTGCCCCCCGCTGATGTGCAGTAATGCTCTCCTCCCATGAGTCGCTAAAGCGGAGCAGAACGAGCAGAAGCTAAAGATTAAAAAGCTGTTTTTAAGAATACTAAATTATTTTGAATCGGGGTTTGTGATAGTCTTTGTGAAAGCTGTAGGTCCCTGTCAGTCGAACATGAGCAGTTTGTTTTTACATTGCGCTCTATGGAAAAGACCAACTCACATCCAGCAATACTCTATTCAGTCATTTTACTCTTTATAAAACATAACATCAACAACACTGTACACGGGAGGAAACCTAGCCCCTTTTCTCACTTTATTTATTTATTTTAATCATTCAGAGAGGATTAACATCATTGTTTTGTGGACTGGGTGTCATGAATTTGCAGAGAGATGGACAAGAATGAACCGTTTAACTTTATAATGTGATAATTGTTGTCATTTTTTTCCCGTGTTTGTATCCTGCGCCTCTGTGTCTCCATCAATATTCCTTTTTGTGCTACAGTTACAAAAAAACATACCGTAATGCTGTTCTTATTTCCCCCCTCACATCAGTGTTTGAGTTATAGTTACAGTGAAGCGAAACATAACAAAATTACAACTATTCATCGTTTTTGACACCAATTAATGTGAAGTTGTGACATAAACAGCCCAATAAAAAGCACTCAACATTCACTTAATACAGTGTTAAGAATACTGCACTAAAAAGACAACATTTTGACTCTAGATCCCACACGTACCACGGCTCTCTGGTCCAGATTGCAGAGTGAGATGACGCTGTTCTTCCTGGAGCTCAGAGCGTAGGTCCACTTGTCCCCGGGGAACAGCCCGGGGTGCAGGGCCGACATGTCCAGGTGACCGTTTGGGGTCAGAGTGCTGATCTTTGGGTCTGAAATAAGGACGGGAGAGAAGAGAGAGGGTTTTGTAGTATGCCTTAAGGCCCTTTCTCACCAATCCGACCTCCCCACCTCCGTCGCGGTGTCATGGCGACGGCTCATCGCTCCATGTCTCCTCACATCTCATTACACTTCCCTTGTCTAAACGCTTCTTTCTCACCGGAGCAAACACACAAACGATGCAGTACCTTCCTCGAACAGCAGTGGCTGAACTGTGCGGAGTTTGTGAAATGTTCAAACAAATTGATGATCACTAAACACTATAAATGGACACAACCTACTTGATTATTACAGCTTTTGGCCAAAGATGGAGGCACTTCTGTTTGGATTTACACCAGGCTAATGTGAAGCTAAGCTAACAGCAGCGCATTATCACAGCAGATAGCTTAAAAGATGAGGGAGTAGTTTGTTTTACAGTTAAGTTGAACAAGAGAGAAAAGATAATAATGGGGCCAATCTGAGCAAGCCCAGCTCTGCCAGATTGATTCGTGTATCACTCTGAATCCAGTTCCAAACATTTATCAATCTGGACAAAAGCAGTGGGGAAAAGGAAGAATGTCATGACGAATGTTTGAATCTGATTGGTCAAAGCGCCACAGGAACAGGAACAAGCTGAGAAATCAAACTGTTGTTAAATCCAGTCAGAGAAAAGCACAGACTTCTTCCTCCTCCTCAAACACACAAAGTGCTTCTAAGTGCACATTTTTATACAACCAAATAGTTTGTAAATCTAATAAAATAGTTCAAAGTACGTCTTTCGGTGTTGCCATGTTTGTTCAGGTTTGTCCTTTTGATTTCTTTGTAGTTTGATGTACAGTTTGGTCCATCACAGCATCAAACAGCCTGAGCCCGACTGGACCAGGTGCATTTGTGAAACAAATATTGCAAGAATTCATCTGGCAGAGCAGGTTAAACATCCCCCAAAATCTCCTTCTCGCTCCTTACGCCCCTCCTGCTCCTCCTGCTCTTCCTGCACGAGCCTCCTGCTCCTCCTGCTCCTCCTGCTCTTCCTGCACGAGCCTCCTGCTCCTCCTGTTCCTCACCCTCTTCCTGCTCCTCCTGCTCCTCACCCTCTTCCTGCTCCTTCTCCTCACGCACCTCCTGCTCCCTACGCCCCTCCTGCTCCTCACCCTCTTCCTGCTCCTCCTCCTTCTCCTCACGCACCTCCTGCTCCCTACGCCCCTCCTGCTCCTCCTGCTCCTCACCCTCGTCCTGCTCCTTCTCCTCACGCACCTCCTGCTCCCTACGCCCCTCCTGCTCCTCCTGCTCCTCACCCTCTTCCTGCTCCTTCTCCTCACGCACCTCCTGCTCCCTACGCCCCTCCTGCTCCTCACCCTCTTCCTGCTCCTCCTCCTTCTCCTCCTTCTCCTCACGCACCTCCTGCTCCCTACGCCCCTCCTGCTCCTCCTGCTCCTCACCCTCCTCCAGCTCCTCCTCTTCCTCCTCCTCTGCGCTGCTCTGAGCTCTGATGGTGTTATTCACACTTCACACCATCACGCACCAGAACCTGTCAGACCAGTTTGACCTGAGATTATCACCTGGACGTGAAAGAACCTTTAGAAAGATGTGTAAAGGTCAAACTATTAATGGAGGGATGAGCATTAGTATATATTCTTGTAGTATAAATGATGATGTTTACATGTACAGTATGGTAAACCCATAATCAGAGCACACGGACCACTCAATTTAAATGAGGCAACAACAATAGCTTCTGGTATTTCAGTTGGTCAGCTACGAAGTAAAACGATTTGTTTCGGGCCTGTTTTGGTGAATATTTATATATATATATACCTTGCAACTTAAAAACAGTAGAAGTACACGTTATGACCATTCAGTTTAAGCGATATTGCAGACAATACATTCACGTCCATGAACCATTCGAAAATAACTAGAAAACTGAAAGTGAAAACAAAATTCCATCTCTTGTTACCTGACACTTGCAGAGAGTCCTTGAGCTTATCATTCTCCTCAAAATTACAAGAGGACCTGTCGTCGTCGGAGTATGAGCGGTTGGCATCACCCTGGCAACGAAGAGCACAATATAGAATCAGCCATGCAGTATCTATATTTTGAAGGAGACAGGTTGCACTTTCTGTAAAAAAATAAATAAAGAAGCTTTGGCCACGTCTACATTGCTGTATTTAAGATAATATTAAATCAAGTTATGTTGAAAGTGTCTTTCATTTGAAAACTTGTGTTATGGGGTTAACGAGGCTCTCTGCTGAATACTTTGAGGAGGAAATCATGTTGAAAGTACAAATACATCTAAGCTAATTAGTGACATGATGCTAACAGGTCACAAGATTTGTTGTAAAAGGAATTTAAAGGACACGTATTATGCATTGTTTTTTGAGTACAGCATTTGCTTTGGTAAGTTATTTTAGAACTTGATATAAGGCACATGTATATAATAAAATGCACATTCATTTGCGTCTATGCCTCCTCATCTAGATTTGTTTTTTCCACGCCATCTACTGGCAAGTAGTTCCATGAAAATGATAACTAAATAAAGCTAGTTTTTTGCTACATAGCGTGCTAATGTTAGCATGCAATACTAATGAACATGAGTTTACAGCAGAAATGCTCAGATTGAGTCTGGGAGTGGTGTATTGATATAAAACAAGACAGGAGACCTCACTATCCATGATGTCACAGTCAGGGTAACATTGAAACACAGTGTTTTCTCAAGTTCAGAGGGAGAGGACCTTGGATTAATGGATTAATGAAAAAAGCATGAATGAATCTAAACACAACCCCAGGTATGTTTCTGCTAAAAAAAATAATGTTATATCTTGGTTAAAAGCTAAACAATTTCAATGTTTTATACAGGCTCTTTGAGAGGTACAAATGATAAGAATGATCATGCTAAAAGTGGTTAGACTTATAAAACACACATAAGCACCTCTTAGTTTTAATTTCTTATTTAGATTATGTAGAATATTAATAACAAATTAATATATATGTAAGTATGTAAGTCTACAACCCTGTATGTTTTTTGAGGCGCCAAACAATATAATACCGCAGTAAAAGGCCGATTGAATGACTGCATATCATGTCTCCTTTGTAGCAAACTGGTCATTAGGAGTGACCTTGAAATTAAATTGATCGACAAATTTCATTTGCTTTACCTCAGCTTGAAATCCCTCGACCAAGATGGCGACCAGTAGATTAAAGAGCACGTAGTTCCCAAAGGTCATGAGGGCGACGAAGTAAAGAGCGGCGCAGGGCGAGGTGGAGGCCATGCCGTTGTACAGTACCATGTTCCAGTCCTCCTGAGTCAAGATCTAGGAGGGAAAAACAGTAAAAATGGTCTGAAATCTGAGCACAGAAATGCTTAGAACATTATAGTTATTTTCTATAATATTCACCTTGGGGTAAATTTAAACGGAGGGTTTTTTGAGCACTTAGAAAGGACAACCTCATAAACAGCATTCATGAAACAAGCGTGAACGAAGCTACAATACAGCTCCAGATGTGTTTTTGATATTATAACATGGAGAAAATTAAAAAACAGGAATTATGATACACGTAATATATCAAAATTAAGACAATGTTGTGAAAATAGTTTCAAAGATATGCAGAATTTGTGCATTGAGAAAAACACAATAAAAATATTTAAACATTCAGCTAAGGTAATATTTCTGCACTTTTGTGATTGATTTGACAGACATTTCACATGTATCTGCAAATTAAACCTCATTTAAAGACTATTATACAATATTTAACCACATTTCTGTCGGGCTGACTTAATATCGTCTGAATGCCGTTATTGGGACACTCAGGTTTTGTACCTGAAACACGGTCACGATGGCCCAGAGCAGGGAGTCGAAGTTCTTCCGGTCGGGTACAGTGTCTCCGGCCTCCGTCTTCAGACTGAACTTACAGCCAAAGATGTGCATCCCCAGAATACTGCCAGGAAAAGAAAACAGAGCCATTAGAATATTCAAAATCCACAATCTGCTCAAACTTTTCATCGGAACAACCTGCAAATAGTATGGATCATCTAATGGTTAGGTTCACGTAATGTCAGGAGTCTGGAGGTGTCTGGAGCTTAAAGGTTTAGGAGAGCGAAGAATTCACAGGAGGAATTTGTGATTGGTTTGTCTGGAATGTTCCACAGAACGGCATTAAAGTGTGTAAAAGAGCCTGTTGACTCAAAAGTACAGCTGGGAATCACAGTGTCCCTCGTGATTCGATCCGATACATGACACATGGCTCACGATACATCACAATTTTATGATACTTACAATAATTGATATATTGCACTCGGTATTCCACGAAAACCGGTCCAGGTTTCGCACACAGTTGTTTTGATCGTTCTTTTTTCAACTTTCTCACACTGTTGGTTGGTGCAGTTCTTCCCTCTGTTGCGCGCACAGATGCTATCCCAGAATTAAATCAGTCATTCATGGGAGGCTTATCAGAGGGTGTCTTGTGGGGTGTGTCTTGTGGGGTGTGTCTTGTGGGGTGTGTCTTGTGGGGTGTGTCTTGTGGGGTGCGTCATGTGGGGTGTGTCTTGTGGGGTGTGTCTTGTGGGGTGCGTCTTGTGGGGTGCGTCTTGTGGGGTGCGTCTTGTGGGGTGCGTCTTGTGGGGTGCGTCATGTGGGGTGTGTCTTGTGGGGTGTGTCTTGTGGGGTGTGTCTTGTGGGGTGTGTCTTGTGGGGTGTGTCTTGTGGGGTGCGTCTTGTGGGGTGCGTCTTGTGGGGTGCGTCTTGTGGGGTGTGTCTTGTGGGGTGCGTCTTGTGGGGTGTGTCTTGTGGGGTGTGTCTTGTGGGTGCGTCATGGCGCGGTGGAAAGGACTGATTTAGAGACACAATAACATCAAGGGAGTTCTTCTCTTTACGTGACAAACACAGAGGACAGAGGAGAGCGGTGCAGGTGTGTGCTTCCTCCATGTCCACTCCTCACCATCCCTTCATGTCCTCTCCTCACCCTCCCTTCATGTCCTCTCCTCACCCTCCCTTCATGTCCTCTCCTCACCCTCCCTCCATGTCCACTCCGCACCCTCCCTCCATGTCCACTCCTCACCCTCCCTTCATGTCCTCTCCTCACCCTCCCTTCATGTCCTCTCCTCACCCTCCCTCCATGTCCACTCCTCACCCTCCCTTCATGTCCTCTCCTCACCCTCCCTTCATGTCCTCTCCTCACCCTCCCTCCATGTCCACTCCTCACCATCCCTTCATGTCCTCTCCTCAGCCTCCCTTCATGTCCTCTCCTCAGCCTCCCTTCATGTCCTCTCCTCAGCCTCCCTTCATGTCCTCTCCTCACCCTCCCTTCATGTCCTCTCCTCACCCTCCCTTCATGTCCTCTCCTCACCCTCACTTCATGTCCTCTCCTCACCCTCCCTTCATGTCCTCTCCTCACCCTCACTTCATGTCCTCTGCTCACCCTCCCTTCATGTCCTCTGCTCACCCTCCCTCCGTGTCCCCTCCTCACCCTCCCTTCATGTCCTCTCCTCCTCTCCTCACCCTCCCACCATGTCCTCTCCTCACCCTCACTTCATGTCCCCTCCTCACCCTCCCTCCATGTCCACTCCTCACCCTCCCTCCATGTCCACTCCTCACCCTCCCTTCATGTCCTCTCCTCACCCTCCCTTCATGTCCTCTCCTCACCCTCCCTTCATGTCCACTCCTCACCCTCCCTTCATGTCCTCTCCTCACCCTCCCTTCATGTCCTCTCCTCACCCTCCCTTCATGTCCACTCCTCACCCTCCCTACATGTCCTCTCCTCACCCTCCCCCCATGTCCTCTCCTCACCCTCCCTTCATGTCCACTCCGCACCCTCCCTTCATGTCCACTCCTCACCCTCCCTCCATGTCCACTCCTCACCCTCCCTTCATGTCCTCTCCTCACCCTCCCTTCATGTCCACTCCTCACCCTCCCTTCATGTCCACTCCGCACCCTCCCTTCATGTCCACTCCTCACCCTCCCTTCATGTCCACTCCTCACCCTCCCTCCATGTCCTCTCCTCACCCTCCCTTCATGTCCCCTCCTCACCCTCCCTCCATGTCCACTCCTCACCCTCCCTTCATGTCCTCTCCTCACCCTCCCTTCATGTCCACTCCGCACCCTCCCTTCATGTCCACTCCTCACCCTCCCTTCATGTCCTCTCCTCACCCTCCCTTCATGTCCACTCCTCACCCTCCCTTTGTCCACTCCGCACCCTCCCTTCATGTCCACTCCTCACCCTCCCTTCATGTCCACTCCTCACCCTCCCTTCATGTCCACTCCGCACCCTCCCTTCATGTCCACTCCTCACCCTCCCTTCATGTCCACTCCTCACCCTCCCTTCATGTCCACTCCGCACCCTCCCTTCATGTCCACTCCTCACCCTCCCTCCGTGTCCACTCCTCACCCTCCCTCCGTGTCCACTCCTCACCCTCCCTCCATGTCCACTCCTCACCCTTCCTTCATGTCCACTCCTCACCCTCCCTTCATGTCCACTCCTCACCCTCCCTTCATGTCCACTCCGCACCCTCCCTTCATGTCCACTCCTCACCCTCCCTTCATGTCCACTCCTCACCCTCCCTCCATGTCCACTCCTCACCCTTCCTTCATGTCCACTCCTCACCCTCCCTTCATGTCCACTCCGCACCCTCCCTTCATGTCCACTCCTCACCCTCCCTTCATGTCCACTCCTCACCCTCCCTTCATGTCCACTCCGCACCCTCCCTTCATGTCCACTCCTCACCCTCCCTCCGTGTCCACTCCTCACCCTCCCTCCATGTCCACTCCTCACCCTTCCTTCATGTCCTCTCCTCACCCTCCCTTCATGTCCTCTGCTCACCCTCCCTCCGTGTCCCCTCCGTGTCCCCTCCTCACCCTTCGCATCTCACAATGTCTCAATGAGCCTGTGTTTTGGCTCTAGCACGTCAGCTGTGGGTCTAAGTTCAACACACCTCAGCATGTGATGGTATTAACAGGGGCCAACAC
Source organism: Eucyclogobius newberryi (assembly GCF_026437365.1). Lineage (NCBI taxonomy): Eukaryota > Metazoa > Chordata > Actinopteri > Gobiiformes > Gobiidae > Eucyclogobius > Eucyclogobius newberryi. The sequence goes on from NW_027315757.1 coordinate 8,201,780, forward strand.
TGGGTAACACATTTATTTCATCGCATTGGTTTGGCTTCTGCCCGTGCACGCTCATGGGACTCACTGTGCGTGTCCTGTGTGAGCGCAGGGCTTTCTGTTTGTCCGTGACTCGAGGCTTGAGCCGAAATACAGGTTGTGACTTAAAACAAGTGAAGCTGCCCAAGCTCTTCATCAGCGCAGAGCTGGAGTCAGAGTGCAGACTGCGCCTCAGTGCGGCAGGAGATGGTGTAATCTGTGAGACTTCTGTTTTAAAAAGACCTTTTCAACCAGATAGTTCAGGTTGTGTCAAAGTGACCACTGCAATCTGCTTAGACAATGACCAGACAGTGCCTGGAATGTAGCCTTATTAAAGCGTCATCCGTTTCAGGCTGTATTTAAAACAATTAGGCCAACATAAAAGTGAACAAATAATGTGACAATATCCTTATATCGTCCGTGCATTGAAACAGCTCCGCCACATAAACACAACACAATGACATTACACACAACACAACAAACACACAAGAGCTACTCCTATGCAGCAGAGCAACACACCCTCTGATGATCGATGGAAATGTGGAACAAATACTCACATATTAAAGTTCTGTGTAAAAATTGAGGCATACAAGACCGTGTATTGACTTTATTAACTGCCCACCAAGTCCAGTGGGCTAGAACCGGCCCTGCTCAAAAGAATGCAATCGAAGACTTATAAAAACTAGCGTGGATGGATCTGGTCGCCTCCTGAACAGAGGGCAAATATGTATCGACTACAACCTTATCACCCCGTTTAAAGTGTGATTCCATGGAAATAAAAAGTTACACTATTTACAGATAAATAATCGTCCTACTGTTCAGAGGTATTGGACTGAGTTTAACAAAGAGTATAACTGACATCACCATCACACTCCATTTCAGAACTATGTATTTGGGCCTCCAAACTCCTGCCATAGATGGATACAATAGAGGAATACCTCTGTAGCATACGGCAGGGAAAGATGGATGACACAAACTGAACCAACAATCAAGAACTGGATTGACATAGTAATAAAAAAATGTAGAAAATTACATTCTGAATAAAGACTGGGCGTGTACACTGGACTATTTGCCTTTATTTTCTTCTGTTATGTGTGTGTTTCTGTTTTGTTCTATATATATAAAAACTTATTTTCTTATTTCATTTTATGCCATACTGTGGAAAATTAAAGCCAGAGAGACAAGAAAGCCAAGTCGAGGTCAGGATCTTGTGCATTATTTATTGTTTTGCCCTTCCTACTAAAGTCATTTCCAATTCTAAATTTAGATGTTACAGTTATTCTTACTTTTACCCACCTCTGACAATACAGAATGTAACAATACTTACAACATTCTTTAGTACTTTTCCCTCATTTTATTCTAAGCTGTGCTCTATCATACGGCGGAACTCACCCGGCACAAATTCTGGTCACGTTTTTTCATTCTTCCTGCAATTATGGAGCGGATTCAAAGTTTAGCCTAAGCTGAGTGGCACATACATTATCTGAATGCCAAACGTGGCTCGCTCAGGCTCGCTTTAGCAGGAGACAGGATGCACCGCCATCTGTTTTGGCACAGTTTGGCTTGAATAGTGACCACGGAAGAAAGCAAAAATTACTGGACGGCACAAAAAATAGGCTTAAGAGTTCTAAATTAAGCATTTTACAGATTTAAATAGTGTATGCAGCTTCTTTTAGCTTCCACAGATACAGGGAGTATTTTAATAACATAAAGCGCTCATTTGTGTAGTGAATTGTTGCAGTGAAGTGAGCTTATTAAATCCATTCAGCACTTTGATCAAGTATGGAAGTTTAGCTCAGTAGGATAGGTGTATTCCCTTCATGAGGGAGACTGGGGTTCAAAGTCCCGCCTTCCATATTAGAAGTTTTGTTCTGCTTTTTTTCACTTTTGTGTTATCCACTAAATATTGATGAACATGCCAAGTCTGCTTTCCCATCCATAAAAGTCACTGCACGCTACTGGTTACTGTTTTTCCCCTGAGCAAAGCTGGATCTATTGATGAACCACCAGAGTTAAGCTAAGTTGTATTCAGTTGTTTCTGCAGTAAATTATATGTCAGAAGGTTAAAAAAACCTAAATCTGCCATGTGGATGAGTCACACAAACCTGAGAGCATGTTTTATCGCTCTTTTCATACTTTTATACTTTGACGGACTCTTGGAAAAGTGACAGGAGAATCAACTTAGATCAAATTTTAACCTTGTTACTACCATTTCCCCTCATCATTAGTTTACTCGTTTTAATTGACAACTATTCAGTGCTCATAAAATTCCTATTTTCACCTACCCCCTATCCCCGCCCACATCCCTGTACTTAGCTGTGATTATTTGAAAAATGAAGACTCTGGATGACATTATGTGGGGATCTAAACTGTCTTGTAGTGACTTTTCAATAATACAAACATGAAAAAGTAAATCTGCTGCTTGTTACGGGGAAATGTCACTGAAATGTCCTGCAGTTTTGAACAGGAAGTGAATGAACCTGTTTCTGTTATCAAGCAATTTAAGATGTTCAACAGACAGTTCAACTCTAAGCACCTGAACATATTATAATACGTCTCCTTTACACAAACTAAAAACAACACTGTCGTTATCATGAATACATTGTTTTTTTTCGTATTTTTCTTATTACTCAAACAAAACGGCAGTCCATGGGCGCGACCTGCTGAAGTGACAGTCGCACTAACCTTCACGGAACAGATGCATTTTTAAAGAGCCTGAGAGAAAGTCTGGAGAGAGCGCTACACTTCTAATTGGAACATAATCCCAGTGTTGTGCACAGAGCATGTACAGCCCCGTGGCAGCTGAAAGGATCTGCTTTTGTCGGGATCCATGTTCTTCACCCCATGGGACATATTTGCACGTTTTAGCCCTGAGACATTAGGTGTGAAATTGGCTGTATTTACTTACTTTACAACACCGATGTTTCAACTGGAACGGCACTCAGAGTTACATAACATCGAACGTTCTATCAACATAATGAATGATGATGAATGTTTAGAATTGGCTTCAGTATTCATAAGTATATTATATTTATATTATACTCATGAATACTGAAGCCAATTCTAAATATGCATAATTTAAATTTTTTGAGAACTAATGCTAGGAATTAATAGACAAATGTGCCAATTCATTTGACTGTATTTTAGTACCTGTCCCATCTCCAGTGTTGGGAATAAAGTTCTTTAAGTATAAGGGTTTTTACTGAGAGCGATAAAAATGAATGACTCTTTCCTTTGTTAATGCCGTTACTGAGAGTGTTTTGGAGCTTGTCGTGGAAAGAGCTTCGATTTAATAGTTTGATTTTATAGTAACGTCTAGTGTTGGGTGATTTTTAGCATGCTATAAGTCGTAGAAACAACTGAAAACATACTTTCAGACGTATATTGTCCATCATTCCCTCATTTTCAAACCTGAAATCCCTGCTTCCTTCCACATGTTCAGCATTGATTAAGTCACAGGTTGGCTCAGAAGGGTTCCTGTCCTTGTGCACCAGCAGACACAGCCTGGGTGACCGGGGCAGGACCTGCTGTTTTAGATCAGATTTGGGGTGGAAATAAGCTTATTGCCTGTTGGAATTGAATGTAATGCTTTCTCCTTTAATGACAGGAATGTCTTTGAATAACATTTAAATAAATAGTCTAATGTTTACCATGCGGAAAACAATACTGTCAAGAAGATCTTCACTTTTGTGGCCAAAGGGTCTACAGTAAAAACTTGATGATCATTATTAACCAGGCTTTGACCTCGTATAATGTGGCTGATGCGCTGGTACCACCCAAAACCATCTTGCTCATTCATACTTTTCCATTTGTAAGGGCTTATGCTAATGGGTGAAGGAAAAATGGCTCCAGAACACTTTACATTTCCTGGACCGACTTGAAAGCATTAGCATCGAACGCCGCATCTATCACTGCAGAACAGGACAAAGTGCAGCTCAAAAGATGAAAGACAAGCTTAAAGAACAGGACATTGTAATCGCTGAACTGAAAAACACAGACAAGTCAGAGCCAGAGCTTGCTTTTCCAGAAGAGCGAGAAACAAGCCTAAAAAGACTGGTTATCGTGGATGAGCAGCGGAGGCAAAGGAGGTGCAAACAGCGCTAAAACCTCTCCAAACACTATATTTTACACGACATTTTAAACATGCAACAGCTTCGAACATGTATCAAAGCACCTCATGGCATTTCCAACAAAAATCCTTTCCGCTAAGACCAATTTTACGGAGCCTTGATGAGATACTTATTGTCGATGGGCGACAACGGATATAATCGCCACCTTACCTGAAGATGAAGATGAAGAGCATGAGCAGCATACAGAAGGTGGCCACGTTGTCCATGGTCTTCATGAGGACCACCAGCTGTCTCCTGAGCGCCGGCATGAACCTCACCAGCTTTATGACCCTGAGGAGCCTGAAGGTCCGGAGCACGGAGAGGCCGCCATCAGCCTGCCCGATGATCTCACACACACTGCGGAAAAGAGCCACAGACATTAGCTTAAAGGTGTGGAAAAGGAACTTGGGCTGATCATTTTTTTGCTGAAGTAGAGTTAAATGCAGGTTGTGATAGCTGTGATAATGATTGAAATGTAATAGCAAATACTGAGGGATTGAGGTGGGTAGAAATGTGCTCAGTGCGCCGAGCTAGCACACTGTTAGCATCACTACTTCCTGTCCAAGTGCATTTCTGTTTCTATGAGGTCTTTTGTAGAGTTGTGCTAATAGATTACAAATAAGCTTAATACTTCACTGGAGGATATTTATAATGGTAGGTGTTTGTGTCTCAATGCTAAAGCTAATGCTAATTTTGAGGCATAATTGGTATTAAGATAATGGCACAAATTGAAGTATTCTACATATGAAAACCATTGAATATCCTTAGTTTTAAAGTTGTGTTAGTTGTTTCTTTCATATCATACATTTAAATAAAGGCTTTGAGACGCGGGGAGCTAGCTAGAGCGTCCCTGTAAATGAGAGTGCGAGACACAGAGGAAGTAAACGTGTAAGTATGTCAGCAGGTCCATCCAATTTATTTTGATGACCCACTTTTTACTGTAATGTTATTTCTGTAGATTAGGTACAGCTGCAGTCAAATACATTATGTAATCGTACATTTTTAATAACTAACCAGGGATATCCATATTTGGGTCTCCGATAGGTGCAAGATAAAAAACAACTCTCGTCAGGTCTCGGAAGCTGAACAGGGAGGGACCTCAGGGGTACGGGAGTGAACACTGTCATTTTGGCTTTACGAACAGTAGAAACATATTTATTGCACTTATGACAAAACTAACAATCTGCTGCTGATTTGGTCGCCTTAGCTTCTGCCCAGGCTTTGTCACATTCTCGAGTTAATGCAGAATTGTCTGGACAAAGCAATGGATTATTCTTATTTTTGTCAGTAATATCATTAAATGTGTTGTGCTGTGTTGGGTTCTGGAAGACTCGTGGTAAAACCAATGTCACTATAGTATAGATCAGACGTGAATGCTTGTTCATTAAAATGCTTAGGCCAGTGGTCACTAAAATCTAGAGGAAAGACCACTACATTTTTACTTCTGAGGCTTGTTGCTTAAGATAATGTTGCTTTAAGTGGGTCTTTAGGGTCCGGTCAGGTGGCAGCGGTAATACATTGTGTGAGGTTTAATTAATTACAATCGTTTTTTGGACTGACGAAAGTTTTGGATCAATCAATGTCCGTGCCACCTAAAACAAGTAATTCAGAATGATCAAAAATGGATCGGAAGGAAAAAGTAAACTAGTAAACTAGCCCTGTTAATTTTAAACACAATTACGTTGGATATACATTTAAATTGAAACCTAATATAGATGGAGCTACAGTACGTGCTTCACTCATGCTTCAAAAACAGATTATTTCTGTTTGTGGCACTACTCCAATATTTACCATGCATTAAATTAAAGTTAGCACTAGCTCAGAAATTAAGTGAACAACTTTATAGCCTACATTAAGCTTTTAACATGTTTTAATTACAAATTGCTGTCCCCACTTCCTCAGATACAAACCTAATAATGACTATGATGCCGTCGAAGATGTTGTACGGGTTCCTCAGGTACTGGAAGAAGCCAAAGGCGGTGAGTTTGAGGATCATCTCCAGCGTGAACATGCTGGTGAAGACGATGTTGCAGATCTCCAGGACGTTGGTCAGTTCTTCAGGCTGAGGAGGACAGATATATCCTTATAAGTACATATATAATGTGTTCTAACTGTGTGTTTGAAAGACCAGAGGTGGTTCTAGCTATAAACAGAACAATGCACATGCAGAGGGGCCCCAATCCACCAAGGGGCCCCTGAACATTTTGTAGATGGATTTTAAAGAATCAGATCACTCAAAAAACAACTTTGAATGTATCGTTCTTTCCCCTATAAATACATAAAAATAAATAAAATAAATAAGCCTCAGGTTCAGATCTATAGCCATTTTAAAGCAGTAGAGGCCAATGCTACAGATATTTCTATTTTTATTTTTAAGATTAATTTAGATAAATGAATTTGCTTTTGATAAACTTGAAAATATGTGGAAAACATTACAAGCATGTATTTAATATTGATATTTTATGTGTAACTAAGGGCATAGGCATTACCTGTATTGAATATCTATAATTGCTATTTCTTTGTATAGTGTTTGTATTATTAACAGACTATAAACCACAACCATCTTAGACCTTCTCAGTTTTATTGTAGTTTTAACCAAAAGGGCCCCCGACTCCAAACAACATTCTCCCCTGGGGCCCCCCAAAAACCAGACACAGCCCTGCACGGGAAAGATACCAAAACATAGTGATCTCCAAACACAAGCGCAGAGACAATAGATGCGCGGACATCTGCGCAGGGAACTGTTGTGTATTCAGCGACTGTCAATCAAACTGTCCATCCACCAGAAGTGTCTGAAATTTGAAAAGCTTTTATATCTTTAATAGTCAGAGAGTGCGAGGACTGAAAGGCAAACAGGCTTTTGCTCTACAGAAAGAATAGAATGCTGTTTAAATAATGCTCAGATCAGGGTTTTATACGCTTGGAAATGGTTCAAATGGTTCAGACCTGCTTCAGTCCTGGTTTGATAATAGTTTAGTTCACATAGTTTTAGTCTTGGTTATACCACATTATACTTTGTTTACATCTGTTTTCCACTTGATTTAGCTCTGGTTTGGTCCTGGTATGATTGTGCTTTGGACTTATTGTTAAATGTCTTAGGTTTAGTCCCAGTTTAATTCTGATTGGTTATGGTTTGGATGTACCAGCTGGTTTAGTCCTTGTCCAGTCTTTGTTCAGCCCTTTCTTAGTCCTGGTTTAGAACTACAGTTTAATAGTTTTTAGTTCAAGTTTGACCCTAATTTAGACCTAGTTCTGACTAGATTTAATCCGGGTTTAGCCATTGTTAAGACTTAATACCAGGTTTGATCAGGTTTAGTTATGTTTCAGAACAGCTTGGTCCTGGTTTAATCCTTGTTTGGTGAAAGAGGGCAGAAGGATGTCACTGGGTCAGACTTTATCACTTCAACACACACCACAGTCCTTTCCATCCTCTTCACATTGTACGCAGCCACCTCCCAGCATCACGCTCTCAGCTCAGCATGTTTCAGCGACTGTCAGTGGGCGTTATTTGGTCGGTACAGTTCATGTAAACAACGCGGATTGTAGCCATGTGCCATGATGACAGCCAACCACTGGTCCATCACTTTGGGCTCCTTCCATTGGGGCAGAGACACAAGTTCCAGAAATTCCTGTATTCTGTGCCATCAGAGAGCTGAATACAGGTCAAGTCATTTCAAATCATTTCCCCCCAATGTCGCTCAGTCGGTGCTTGTTCCTGCTCTTTTTAATATAGTCTCTGTGTTTGTGTTTTGACACATGTGAAAGAGCAAGCCAAAGAGACATTTCTGCCATAATTGCACATGACAGACAATAAAGTTATTCTATTCTATTTCTAATGATCTTCCATGCAAGTATTACACAACCCAAACCCTGCTTAGCCTTTCAGATAAGACAAGACTGCACATTCTCCAGGTGTCCGGCCACTGTATGTGCACCAGGGTGTCTAAATCAAGATGTAACCCTGATCAATCTTAGCTCTGGATTCATCCTGGTTCAGCATTGGTTCAGTCAAAGTTTGATCATGGTTTAGTCTTAGTTTAGTGACTTGCAGATTGCCTGCGACACCAACCACGGTACCCTGCATTCCGTATTCGACCAGGTTCATGCAGGTTCACGCTAAACACTCGTCTAATGACTCGAAAACCTACTCCAGACTGCAAAAAAATAGACTTGGTGCGGATACTTCCCGCTGGCCTGCAGAGCTTCAAGGTCATTGTAACAGCTGCATAGGTTTTAATCACTTTGCGCACATCCCAACTCACATTAGGTGCACACCCGCTGTTAGACCTGATTTAGTCTTGGATTAGCCCTGAGGTAGACTGGTTTTTCGCTATGTTTCAGTACAATGCTTCCTTGTGGTTGAGTGACCCAAGCAGCAGCACTTATGCCAGACTCTGTGCTTGCCGGCCTCATCTCCGTAAGTTCGACTCCAGCTCTGACAGTTTGCTGAATGTCCTCCCTGCCTCCTCCCTGCCCTTCTGCCTCCATTGCACACAATTGTTCCGATCCAAAAGTCCAAGGCTTCGGTCTAGACTTCACACTGGCTTAATCCTGGTTCGGCGAAACGTTTGACGACCTCTGCATCATACCGCATTTCCATCTACAGTCTACTCCTCTCTATCCACTTTCCATTTGTATGCTCCCACATCTCTCCATTATCCTCCCCTCTCTGCGTGCGTGAGTGACTCTGCGATATGGATCAGATGCTTTCTCCGATGCCCCCTGCGAATTTGTGTTTTCAAAAGCCCCGACAAAGGGAAACAGTCAGCGAGGCCCTGCCAAAGTTAGCGAAGCGCGTCATCCGGCCTCTCCATAATCCTCTCTCGGTCCTTCTATCTTTTTCTCATCTCTCTCTCTCTCTCTCTCTCTCTCTCTCTCTCTCTCTCTCTCTCTCTCTCTATACCTCGAGGTTCCACTGTCTGTCCGCGCTGCCATTATCGGACCTGGCCATCTCTGCCCGATCGATGCGGTCAGAGGAGATCCATCTTTCCAAATCGGTTTCAGCAGGTGTGGTAAGAAATCAATCTGGTCTAGATTCAATGGAATGACAAATATATATACAGTATACTCAATGTTATGCTTTATTCTGGCTACTGCAAGCGCTTATATTGGTATTCCAGGTAGCACTTAATAAATGCATTATTGACGCACGAACAAGACTGAGCAAATCGTTTATTAAGAATGATAAGTACTAAGGAGTCAGGGTATTAAGTAGTAATCTTTCTTAATAAACCATTTGTTCATTATGAATTAGGACTTTGTTCAGGTTATTATAACGTGTATATCAGATTTAATACATAATAAAATTGTATATAACATTTAAACAATGTCATGATACCAACATTTCAAACTTGATTTCGATACTAAGGAATTTACACATTTTGATACCACAATGATAATAATACATGCTCCAAGTTATTAGGTCAGGGTTTTAGACAATTGACTGACATTTTCTTCTTCTATTTCTGATAAACCTCGAGATTATTCTAAAACTGTTCAAATGATGGCCTGCTTATGTGGTTATTTTAGTATTGATACTTGCTCAAACGAGTATCTAGTTTCAATGCTAGTTTCAGTGTCGATTAGTCTCTGATTTTTGATACTTTTAGTATTTTGCAGAGGATTCTTGGGTTAGGAGCCCTCGGCTGGCAAGAGTGGGAATTGGAGCATGTTGAAATGGCTGATTAGCGGCGCAGCTAAAGTCAACGTGATAGATATAAACAGAATAAATAGGGAAAATACTTTGTTAAAAGGATTGCGAGAACATTTTTGAATAAAACCCACTACAATTTGCAATATGTTTATTTCTGCAACAAGGGATTATATAGTAACGTCTTCAAAATAACATTACTCAAGTAGAAATACAAAGTAGTTGTCAAAGAAATAAAAAGTATTTAGAACAGGTTATGAATACATTTTAGTTCTTATAATGAAAAATTAAACAAACTAAATACAAAATATGAACACAAACAAATACAGTGTCATGCCCAAGGACACAGCAGCAGTGCGAGGCAACTTCCAGACTTGAATCGGAAACTCCAGAGGGAAAAACTAATATTGTGGAAGCCTTCATGCCGGAGCCTAATGCAACTTTCCCCGTCTACATCATTATCTCCAGTAACTTTTTCACTTTTTGGTTAATTAATTAAGTGGAAAATTATGATTAGAGCACTCAAGAGAAAACCCAAAACCTGCTTGGAATTTAATTTGAAAAATGTGAAACAGTAATTGCATAAGGACAATTTGCCTTGGCCTGATAGAACTAACAGTACTGATACTATAGTTGGGTACTATTGGTTTTAGGTTTTAATATTGACAAAATCATTGGGGCATTGTGCTAGTTATTATCATGTTCTATCATTTCTGCACATTCCCTAATCTTGACTTTTATAGCATTTATCCGTTAGCTTCATGATGATAATAGCCGTGCTGCTTATTTCAATTTGGGACACATTTTCAAAAACATAAATCTATAAATTAGGGATTTACATTTTAAACATATTCTTCAACCATGAATTGGAGCCCGTAATAGTGCATTGAAAGAGTAAACACAAAGCAGAACAGTGGAATAGCACAACGCAAAGCAGATAGAAATGCTGTTTATGCATTATTATGATTAAACCACTTTTAATTAAGTAAAAAGTCACAGTATAAAGTCACTAACACCATCCGCTTGCCTTAGCTTGACCTGTTAAAATAATCCAGTCCGTGTGACTAATATTTGTTCATAAATACTGCAGTGTCACTCAGATTGGCTTTTTTCCCACTCAAATGAATAAGGGGGCACGTGCGCACTCTCTGGTGGCACAATTGGGCATTACAAGTAAATGTAAAAGACAAGGCAAGCGAAACACATCAAAATATTTCTGAAGCATTTTGTGGCATCACTTAACCATAGACACCCCAACTATAAACCCAACATTTCATTTTAATGGGTACAACTTTACTCCTTAATTAGCCTGAATGAAAATGAGAAATAAAGACTTAATTCATAATGAACAGTTCATGCATTATTAAGGCTAATAAGTAGTTATATACTTTGTTCCAAAATAGAGGAGATGAGTGGTTAGAGAGGCCATTGGCACAGATTACCAACCACATCTTTATCAGTCCGCCCCAAAGTAAAGACGCTGCAATGTAAAGCAATTTCAAGTGCTCAAAAAGCATTTTATAGGACCAAAAGATTATGATTATTATGACTTTTAAATGTCTACCCGGAAAAGTGCTGTGTAACCTCTCTCTCGCCTTGCTTCCTTCCCACACACATTTCGAGTTTATTTTTAGATTGTTTCGAGATGAGACTATACGCTGTGGCGGTGCGTGGGTGGAGAGAGAGCGAGGAGGTGAGCAAGGATGACGGAGGTACGGAATCCAAGCCAGTGCACACACGAGAGTCTATGGGGTTTGGCATGAGTGAAAGATACATAAACAGAAGAGGGAGAAAGACATATGGAGAATGAGAGAGAATATGAGGGTGAGAGAGACAAAAACCGAGCTGTGCAGGGGGAATAAAGCTACCGGTACATTGATGGAACTGGCAGGGGAGTAAAAAAATCTGGGAGCCAAAACAGGAAGGCAGAAAATAAATACAAAACAGCATGTAATGACAACATTGTGATGAAAGTGTCTCACAATCTACATTGTGGACTTTTACAAATTGTTGAAATGCACGCTCCTATGGGGTTTAAAATGCACTGTTTTGTTGCTACATTCTGAAACTACACTGACCATAATACTTTGCTCCCTTTCCAGTGCACCCAACATGAAGTAATTATGATTATAGATAAAAAAAAAAAAAGTTTAAATGAAAGCTTAAAACCCCTCAATACATTATAATATATATATATATATATATATATATATATATATATATATATATATATATATATATATATATATATATTTCCCCATCAACTTAAAGTCTAATTCTTTTATCCCTGTATCTTATCTACCCTTTACTACAAGCACATATCTGTTTGCCTCATGTTGACAGTAGCCATGCATCTGATGTGTGTTTTTTTTTTTTTTAAGTTGGTTGAGGGCAGCCCAGATGGCAAATTATTACATTAAATGACCATATAAAATCAGTTCAGTGAAAAGAACCAGACACACCTGGTATCCCTTAAGGCACACTAGTGTTCCCTGACACACTGGTTGAAAAGTTGGCATTAACAATTCTTACCAATTACAAAAATATTTTTTTATTATTATGAGCTTTTAACCACATTTTCCCTCATTAATAGCATATCTGAAGTTGTATTTATTCACACTCGTTTAATTGATCCTGTTTATTAAGTCAACTCACTCTGAACCCCACTAAACACTTTGAATTTATCATATTTGTGATGTCAGAGGTTTCTTGTGCTTGTTTTTAAGTGCATAAATCATCGTGAGACTCATTCTGAGCATTTCTACTGCCAATCACATTCATTACAAGTTACAACTTTGATGAAATCTTCATTCGTTGAGCCGAAAGACTGTGTACCTATTCTCCCAAGTACCAATGTTCCCCTTTTCAATGAATGGGGGAACAAATAATAGAATAGGCTACTCTGTCAGGTTTCACACTCGTAATAGTTGTGCATAAATGTATGGTTTTACAGCATAAAATATAGCAGCATAAAACCCTAACCCAGGTCTCAGGGAACATAAGCACCGGGGAACAAAGGGCTGACCCCAAACAACAAAGCTAATGTACATTAGCATCAACTGTTTCCTGTTTAAGGAACTCGCATCAAGACTCAAAATATACAGTCATATTTCCACTACACAACACTTCTGACACTATCCAAACCGAAGGCATCAGAGGCCCAGAAAAGTGAAATAAATGCAGATAAAGCTGAGGAGACGTTCTGTCTTGTTTACTTGAGCTTTAGCCACGTCTCGCAATCAAACAAACGTGGAATTACTAAACGTCTTTTTGGGAACCGCTGAGATCGGCCTAATGAAGATGAGGTATTATTCAGGTATGACTTAGATGCTGGCTATGTTTGGGTGATGTCAGTTGCTCATGTAGCAAAGCCCTGCGAGCCGGGCCCTTTGCCATGGAAACGCAATTAGCCACCAACAGAAGCGGGGCCGAGATTCTCCGAAGTGAACCGGTCCGGGGGTCCAGGGCTGGTGGAAAAGTGGCTTATACATCCTTATCGCTTGTATGTAGCTGCTGTGGTTTACATGCTGTTTCTTGGCAACCACGTCCACTTTCTCGCCCAGACGCCTTCCTCTTGTTCCACGCCTGCCCCGGAGGAGTCGTTGAGAGCGTTAAAAGGCACCTCAGTGTGGTTTGGAGCCCCGCTAAATGGTTAGACCTCTGTCAGCACCATCGCCTCCACGCTCATCCTTCTGCGTGTCACACAGGGTTAGAGTGGGCCAACAGAGAGGCTTCATCATGATAGTGTTTACCTCCTCAGGCAGAGTAATCAAGGGGTATAATAAATGTCAATTCAGTGTATTTGCAAAGTGCATCTAGGAAAAACACTACAGTGCTAAATTGAAGCCTAAAATCAAGTAAGACATAATAATCATTATTCCTGGCAAAAACTTAATAAATAAACTATATGTTGATCATTATTTGATGTGACACGTTTTAACTCTATATAAAAAAACAGGTGACTTCACACATCAATGTTGAGACAAATGTTAAAGGATGAATGGGATTAACCTGCTGAACTGTGGAAGAACTGTGTTCAGCCAGCTTGATCTTTTCTTTCATCTTTGCATATGTTTGCACTGGATAGGTTTATGATTGTGTTTTCTGTCATGATTGATGTTTCTGTAATATTGACAAAAATGTGACACGTCACCTTAGGGTGTGAGGTATTTGAATATGGCCGAAACATTGCAATGTTTATACTTTTTTTTTTTTTTACATGGATTAGCAAAAGCTAATGTTGATTTTAAACTAGCCTAATATGTCTTTTCTAATGTACCTCATTCAAACTCTGTATTAAACTTGAAAAACTATTGTAGGTGCTTTTACACATAACAGTACCAAGAGCCAAGTGCTTATTTGGTCAGAGATAAGATCAAATAAAATAAGATCATCATTTGTCCTGAGACAGGACAGAGGAACCACTGTTCCTCATGTTCACACAGCAAGAGGGAGGTAAAGTGGGTCAAATGTAATTCCTACATCGTAATCTGTGCACATAACACTATGATGCACAAAAAGCTCAAGTAAACAATGAGTCTTTATTTTTGGAGTAGGATTGCAAGATTTATAATTGAATCAACTTTATTTTGAAGCTACTGTGTAAATAATAATATATATACTATGTAATTTCTCTTGCAGATTAAAGCTCTTAAAATTGGGTTAAATGAACGGAAAACATTACTCATTGAAGGCGGCGTTGTAACCAAAAGGTTCCTGGTCAGACTGGAAATACCATCCCAAGAGCAGGAGCTAAAAAGTCCCCTAAGTGTGGCCCCAGTCACACATTCTCTGTGCGAAGGTGCATAAAATGGAGGCAGGAAATAAAATGAACTGAAAAAGGTCTCTACAGTGTGAAAACCTCTTATGTGAAGCCTAACTGGAAAAGAGAAACAAATCTAGCTTCAACCGTTTCACAGATGTATAATAGTCTTACCTGGTTGTGATGCTCGATGCCCATACTGATGGTGTTGATCAGAATGGCGATCATAATCCCTCGGCTGAAGTACTTGCTCTCCACTATCCCCCATAGCTTCCTTCTAATATTAGTCCACATGTCTTTGCAGCGTCCAAAGCAGGTTTTCCTCTTTTTCCCAAGAACCTGGCCCTCCGGGGGGTCCTCGCGGTCCGACTCCTTGACAGCCTCCTCATCCTCTCCATCCTCTCCGTCAGCGGTCTTGGTCCTCTCTTTCAGGGACAGGGAGCAGACAGGACACTCATCCGTGTCGTCGGGTAAGGCCACGCTGACGGAGTTGGCCAGAGGCTGCGAGTCGTGGCTCTGCTTGGGCGGATGTGGACATCGGCAAACTGAGGGAAAAACACACAATGGAAAAGAAAGAAAGTGTTAAATGAAAAACTGAACTGGCAGGAGATGATAAAACATAACAAAACATCAGTAGAAACAGCCTGATGTTGACACTTTATCCCAGGGCTATTCAACTTAAGGCCCGGGGGCCAGATCAGGCCCGCCCAATGATCTAATCTGGTTCGCAACCCATCTCCCAAAATTAAAAAAAAATATAAATCGTGTTTTCTGGTTTAATTTTGGGTTAGTATTAGTTTAAATTTGGTCTGGACCTGATTTGATTCTGGGTTCGTCTTGGTTCAGACCTGGTTAGTTGCCTATTTAATCTTGTACTAGGTTAGTTTTGCTTCAGCGCTGGAATGGCTAATTTGCAGCTCAATTATATTTTTTATCCTTTTCTATGTTATGTTGTCACAAAAATCGAATATAGCAGTAGATATTTTACCATTTTTGAAACAACTCCAGTGTTTTGTATATTTTGTGCCGCTCTAAATTGTGTTACTACGTAGTGCTGATGTGTCTGATCCAGCCCAGAAGCCACGCCCGCCCGAGAAATATGGCCCTCAGGAATATTAAGTTGAATAGCCCGGCTCTATCCCATTCATTTGTAAACAGCGCAGATAAATGCCTGTCATATCTAACTGCCAACTCCAGTGTCTAAAGGTCACTAACTTTATGCAGGATGTGTGGTGCTTGATGAAATAAAATCTCATTGTCAAACTATTACTGTCCAACATACTGTGCGATTCAAGACATGTTTATGCATGTATGCTAATTCCGATGCTAATAATCAATACAAAACACTTCTATACATGGTGATGTTTGCTAATGAGGCTCTGGTGTTACTCACGTGTGGTCGAGTGGTTGTCAGTCGTCAAAACAGCCCTGGTTTTTCATAGTTTGTGATGTTTGCAGGCTAATGCTAACTCTACCATTGAAAATGCATTGGAGTTAATGTACGGAACTGTACCAGCCTTTAGAATGCAGGTGTTCTGTTGGCAAATACTTCAAGGGCCTTCATTTAACGTAAATTGCATGACGGAAAAGGGGGCGGAGGTGGTGTAGTAGGTGAAGTATTTTAAGTCTTTGAACCAGATGGAAGCTAGTTCAATTCCAAGCACATACAGTTCTCAAGTATTAGAAAACACATTGTCCACTCTAGTCAAAGCAATGAGAAACAAGTGCTAGCGTGACCTCTGATCGAAAAGAAAGCAAGCAAAGCAACAAATCAGAGAGCATATTTTTCTGTCAAATATGAATACAAAGGAAAATCAATCCAGATTCAGTTCACATGCAGGGCTCATTTTGAATATGAATGATTAACTGATAATCTAGCAAGAACGGAGAATTTTAGAATGTTGTGTTTGAAGCTGCAATTTCATCGTTATTTGATTACCCATTGAGCCTCGTTCACAATGAAATGTTTTAGAAATTCATGAAAAACAGATTTGATGAAATTGACGGGGGCCGCATGTGTACAACTGTAGTAAGAATCAATACAAGGCAGAGTGTATCAAATGAAATAATAATGGAAAACGGCATGACAGAGTTTCAAAAACAAATTAGATACCATGTTAGTAAGATAAAGCTCTTTGTTGTAGCTGTAGTTTGGAAGGCTTGTGATGTTGGAAGCCAGAAACAAGCATAAGAGGAATTTATTATATTGTAAAAAATGTTGTTTTTTTACTTTCACCAACACATGTAGTAAAATGTTGTAATAAGAAAAGTTACATATCGTTATATAATGATTTGTGACATGTCGTCAGGTTCCTCAAGACGTGTTTTCTTAGATATTTGTTTTATATGAGAGGAAAGGAATTTAAAGAAAACGTAAATAATAACTCTACAAGCATTACTTTTTTTTTTTTATTCAGTAAAAATCTCACAGCGTAACAAACGAACCAAAACAAACATTGGAGGCATTTTTGCATAAATATAGACTACTTTGTTTTGGAAAAATGTGCAGAGGGACGTGCTTTGTGCGTTTGTGGATGGGTCAGATGCTTGTGCTTTTCTCTCAACTGGATTTAACACAAGTTTGCTTGTTCTGCAGTCGTGACACTTCGACCGATCATTGTGAAGCTTTTGTTTGTACATACTGATCATTTTCAGCGATAGCCTTTCCAGATTGATAACGAGTAGAGCTTAAATCAGACATGAGCCAGGTCAGCGGACCTTTCCATGCAAAGCAGTAACCTCTGTGACCACAAGCAGGTGGTGGTGGACCAGAAATATAGCATAACGCACCTTTAATTTACCGTATTTTCTGGACTATAAGTTTTGGCCGGGGTGCGATTTATACTCCAGAGAGACTTATATGTGTTATTATTTGTTATTTTCACACGGCCCACCACACATCACATGTTGACAACCACAAGAGGGCGCTCTAGGCTCTAAGCGGCGCAGAAGAAGAATCAGCACTTCCTCTTCCTCTGGAGTTTGTGAAGTTTGTGGAGTTGTTTAGAAGTGACACAGAGGAAGAAGAATTCAGTGGATTTAGTGATTTGGTGTAAAACTGATGCTTTGGTAAACTTGTTAGCATGTTCTTTATGCTATAGTTATCTGAATAACTGTTCATATGTTACGTTAACATACCAGACACTTACCACAGTTCTGTCTGTGCCTCATGTAGCTGAAGGTGTTAGCGTTAGCATACGTCATGTAGCTGAAGGTGTTAGCGTTAGCATACGTCATGTAGCTGAAGGTGTTAGCGTTAGCATACGTCATGTAGCTGAAGGTGTTAGCGTTAGCATACGTCATGTAGCTGAAGGTGTTAGCGTTAGCATACGTCATGTAGCTGAAGGTGTTAGCGTTAGCATACGTCATGTAGCTGAAGGTGTTAGCGTTAGCATACGTCATGTAGCTGAAGGTGTTAGCGTTAGCATACGTCATGTAGCTGAAGGTGTTAGCGTTAGCATACGTCATGTAGCTGAAGGTGTTAGCGTTAGCATACGTCATGTAGCTGAAGGTGTTAGCGTTAGCATACGTCATGTAGCTGAAGGTGTTAGCGTTAGCATACATCATGTAGCTGAAGGTGTTAGCGTTAGCATACGTCATGTAGCTGAAGGTGTTAGCGTTAGCATACGTCATGTAGCTGAAGGTGTTAGCGTTAGCATACGTACACCTATTCACCATGTGCTCTAATCTGTTATTATTTAAAATTGCATTTCACGTTCTTGGTCTTGGATTTTATCAAATCAGTTTTCCCCAAAAATGCGACTTATACTCCAGTGCGAAAATACGGTAAATAAAAATAAGACTCATCCCTCTTCATAGTTTTGTGGGCACCTTTCCATATTTCAATTGCGACGACGTTTGTTGTCCCAATAATGTTTACTCCATCCCAGTCCATAATGTGCTTCTCTCATTTATTCGTTTTTGTTTTGATCGTTTTAAATTAAATGGCGTGAACAAACAAATAAATGCATCAGTGGGACAACTTTGAAGAACATTGTGAGCGAGCAATCAACATCGTCAAAGGCTCTTAAACCTCCGACGAACACTGGTTTTGCTCATTTTACTCTCTCTTCTTCACTCTCACTCACCTCTGTGTTGCTTGGCGCGATGCCTCTCTCTCCCTCCTCCTCCTTCTCCTCCTCCCCCGGCCGGCCGCCTGTTGCCCCTGACCACCACGACCGGAGGAGCCTGGCCCCGCAGGCTGTAGAAGAGCGCGGCCGACCTCCTCTTGGCCTTGCGCAGGATGTGGCACACCAGCTGGAAGATCTCCTCGTAGCAGTCGCCCGGCTCGGTCATGCTGGCCAGGGTGGACGAGGACAGGCACTGGGCCCTCTGCTCCTGCATCAGCTGGTGCTCGCGCTGCTTGGTCTCGGAGAACTGCGTGGCGATAACGACCAGGCACAGGTTGATCATGAAGAACGAGCCGATCTGGAGGGGACAGAGGGGTTAAGGGTGAGGAACGAGGTTGTGTTATTGTGCAAGATCCAGTCCGTCATCGGCCAGTGCTGTAAAAGCTTTGAGTTGAAACTATTAAATGACAATGATTAAATGTTTGTCGTGTTTAACTTTGGGGAATTAAAAGTAAAAGCCATTCTTAGGTGTTATGTGTGCTTTGCTGGAAATCATAATCCTGTCATCTACAAATATTCAAACCGCTTTGTCTACAGTTTTTCTAACACAGATGTGGTCCGGCTATACAGGAAGTACACAAGCAAATACACAAATTGTATTCACTACTTCTCCACAGTATTGTTTTTGGAAATAAGTTTGCTCATGACCGAAAGGACAAGATCGCAGGTAGAAGCGGTCAAAATGGGTTTCCTCCTTAGTGTGAATGGTTGTCAGTGTTGTTCATCATTTTGGTGAACGTGAACTGAACGTACTGTATTACTGCCGACAAACGATACTGTGAACGGCACGTTCTTTCTTTTTAATTTTGTTCAATAAGGTGTCAGATTTCTAGAGACTTTCAGACAAAAAATACACCGTTGGCCAACCAGAGCCTACGTCTCGAAAGTGTGAGAGCTCCAATGCGCATCAAAACAAAAAGCAGCACGGACGTGACAGCAACAGAGCAGCAGGAGTCGCCCTTCTACGACCAGTTACGTGAGTTTTATGATAAGGTCGGTCAGGATGGGAACAATCTAACATTTCTGTGCAAACTTTGCCCACCGGCTTTCAAAAAGAAAATCACTTCAGTCACGTCCTCAGCAAACCTGAAACGGCTGGAACTGAAGCACCCGGTTAGCTTATCAAGGTATGTGCAAGCAAATCAAAAAACAAAAAGATCCTTGACCCAAATCCCATGAACTGCAGACAGTAGCGGCCTCGTTGTCATCTCCCAGCTGCAGCAGGACAACTTGGTGGTGCAGTATATTGTTGGAGACTTGCAGCCTTTGAGGAAAGTGGAAAGCCCAGCTTTCATAAACTTAATTAAAGGGTCATTAAGGGCCATCCAAAAAGGTGCCATTGAAAAAGAAGGTACAAACACTGTTAAGAAATATAAAGAAAACATGTGTGAACTTAAGATCCTGATTGGGTAAGGATTCAAAATTGGACATAAAGATGAAATCTGACAGATAGTTTCAACATTAAACTAATACAATAATTGCTGCCTGTGGTTGTATTTGGGGGGTAGAAATAATTTTGAAAAATTATAGCTCGCAATGTATTGAAAAAACGAGCTGTGAACTTAGTTCCCCACACTGACGGGTGCTTCCTTAGAGACAGGGGGAGGAGTTCAGTCACATGGGAGGAGTCTCAAACAAGGCTTGACACTCTTCAAATGCAGTGGTAAATGTAAATTAGTATTTGTTAGGCTCCCAAATTATTGTTTCCAGGCGTATGTCCAGAAAATAAAATCAATCATTAGAAATAAGGCTACTTGAGTAAAGTGTTTAGTGTGTTTGGGGGTCACACATCTCAGACTATTATTATGGGGGTCGCAACTGAAAGAGAAGCATCGTCTTAGATAATGATAGTAATAATAATTATTTAGTTAATTTTTTTTCTTCTTTGCCAAAATAAGACGGCATAAACAAACATCTTTGGTCCAAAACATTGGACCAAATATTTTATAAAAAGCCAGGGTTTCTCAGGAGAGTTTTCTTCAGGTCGGTTCTTCAGATTTATCGCTCAGAGACAGCAGGGGGCGATAGAGACACTGTCCCAAAGTACAGTTTTAACCATCAAAGGGACTTACAAAGCTTAATAAGGTAAACATATTACTTAGTTCTTCTTTAAGTACTATTATTTTAAAGTAAATGTACCCTTGAGTGAGTTTCTCCATCCTGCCTTCCTCTGGTGAACCTCACAGAAGATAATAGCCGTGTGAATTATGCACTGCGCAGAAAGACTATGTTTGTGCAGGCAATGGAAAATTGCTACAAGGCACATGTGCAAATCAGTCCTAAATCTCGCTCAAAGATGGAATAATTCTGTGAAATGAAACAGA
Source organism: Eucyclogobius newberryi (assembly GCF_026437365.1). Lineage (NCBI taxonomy): Eukaryota > Metazoa > Chordata > Actinopteri > Gobiiformes > Gobiidae > Eucyclogobius > Eucyclogobius newberryi. The sequence goes on from NW_027315757.1 coordinate 8,222,770, forward strand.
GCTGAAGGAGCGTGGAAGCAGAGCCTAACCGAGCTGAAATACATTTACATGTACTGACCTGAGATGGGATTTAATCTAGTGCCTTGTTTATGGTCCGTGTCATTGAGCTTCCAAGCCCAAATAAAGAATATATCTATTCCACGATTATACATAACAACAATTAAACAATTGTCTGCTCAAATTTGACATTTTGAAACATTTGAAAGACGATTTCAAACCAAAAATGTTGCATTTATATAATACTTTACAATGATTTATGTATTTGCTTTTATTTACAGTGTAATTTGCTTCAAATTTCGACAGATGACAGCACGATGTTATTGAGGTTATGATGGTCGACTAAGACTCACTTATTTACATTTGCAGTAGAAAGTGATCCTATGATTAGCCCAATTCAGCAGGAGATCTGAAGGGCAATAAAACTGAGCCTGAATTCTGCCCCTCGCCGAAGTCGGGACGGCCCAGTTCTAGGCTGGCGTCTTCGAAACATCGGCTCTGATGTAATGGGGGAGTTAGCATTAGCCACCAAACAACTTCTGAAAGTTTATTCTTTATTTGAAGTAGCATTTATCGTTGAAATAAGCATGAAAGTTAACAGCGGCGTGATTTACATAAATGTTAATGTCAAATTTAATAAGTGGACTTTAGAAAATGGAGCTGGCACAAGTGACTCTTATTACTCACAGTAAAACGATTAACAAACAATTGATCCATGATCTTCACACATTAAAATGAATGGGATAGAAGGTTTGTATCAGTACCAGAATGTGTATTTGTTCTAAACGCCTCATTCTTGGGAGGAACTATATTGCAGCGCTGCACTGACGTTTATTAAAGCGCTACAGCCACTCACTCCCATCCTTGATAGAACACATCATTCAGGCATGTGAAAGGATCAGATATCTGTTGTGTTGTCTCTGCGAGCTGAACAGGCTGAACAGGTGTGTTTTACATTTGCACCATCTTTCCTTTCTCTCCTGAAGCAAATCTTGAATTTGTCCAATGCCAGATGCTCATTTTCCAAACACAGATATTCAAATACTTGTGCTAAACTTGTTATGTAAACCGCACCTTAGCTCTTGTCGGCCTGATGAAATGTTAGCAAACACGTTAGCGCTAAACCCCTCGCGGCCTTTTCCCCACCCGTCTGAGTCTGATGTGAGAGGACAGACGCAGTGACGAGCGCCCTCAGCAGCGCCGCACGCCCTCAGCACCTCCGCACGCCCTCAGCACCTCCGCACGCCCTCAGCACCTGCACGCCCTCAGCACCGCACGCCCTCAGCACCTCCGCACGCCCTCAGCACCGCACGCCCTCAGCACCTGCACGCCCTCAGCACCGCACGCCCTCAGCACCTCCGCACGCCCTCAGCACCGCACGCCCTCAGCACCTGCACGCCCTCAGCACCGCACGCCCTCAGCACCGCACGCCCTCAGCACCTGCACGCCCTCAGCACCGCACGCCCTCAGCACCTCCGCACGGCCTCAGCACCGCACGCCCTCAGCACCGCACGCCCTCAGCACCTCCGCACGCCCTCAGCACCTGCACGCCCTCAGCACCTCCGCACGCCCTCAGCACCGCACGCCCTCAGCACCTCCGCACGCCCTCAGCACCTGCACGCCCTCAGCACCTGCACGCCCTCAGCACCGCACGCCCTCAGCACCTCCGCACGCCCTCAGCACCGCACGCCCTCAGCACCTGCACGCCCTCAGCACCTGCACGCCCTCAGCACCTCCGCACGCCCTCAGCACCTGCACGCCCTCAGCACCGCACGCCCTCAGCACCTCCGCACGCCCTCAGCACCGCACGCCCTCAGCACCTGCACGCCCTCAGCACCGCACGCCCTCAGCACCTCCGCACGCCCTCAGCACCGCACGCCCTCAGCACCTGCACGCCCTCAGCACCGCACGCCCTCAGCACCGCACGCCCTCAGCACCTGCACGCCCTCAGCACCGCACGCCCTCAGCACCTCCGCACGGCCTCAGCACCGCACGCCCTCAGCACCGCACGCCCTCAGCACCTCCGCACGCCCTCAGCACCTGCACGCCCTCAGCACCTGCACGCCCTCAGCACCTGCACGCCCTCAGCACCTCCGCACAAACGAAACGCCTTTACTCTTCTGTCTAGGTAATGTCTGGGTTTCTTCTACACTGCTTGGACTTCTTGACTTTGTCGGCGCAGCTTTTCTCACGCTGTTGTTAGCTTCACAGAACAACACTGGATCGATAAATGTCAGTGAAAGAGTTCAGTCGTGAGAATCCAAGAACAAAATGGAGCACATGGGATTGTAGCAGGCTTGAGCAACTATTTTGATTGAATTTCTTTTTTTATTTTGTTGTTGTTGCTGGATGCCCTTACAAACAGATAAAGAGAAACAGAGAAAAGAAGGAAAATAGAAGGTCTTACCCAGGGACGGTTGGCACAGTTCTTTTATCTGAATTATACGTTTTATTATGAAGCCAATCACCAAGACGTTTAGCTACTGATTTATTGTCATCTTTTTCTGCATTTAGTTCACTTCTCTTCTCTGCACCTCTTGCATTTTGACGTCTCGTTATGTCATGCACTGGTTCTGGAGCGTTCTGTGGGAAATATAATGTTTATATTATGGGTCTTGACAAAGCGAGTGCCCTGCGTCGATAAACAGCTGATGCTAACTTGTGCTAGTTTTGCTAATCATGTGGGCTAAACATATGATTTGGTATCAGTGGAAATACACCGTTTTTTTTTTTAAATGTATAAATGATTTTCTTCTGTTTATATCTGCTTTTGGCCTCTTGTTTAAGATAAGATAAGATAAGATATTCCTTTATTGTCCCACATGTGGAAATTTCATTGGTGCAACGCAGGTAGATACAGAGGTAGATACAGAAGAACAGATCACTTATAGGAAGTCTGAAAAACACTTTCAGTAGAAGATCTCCTATAAATAAATAAAAACTCCCATTGACAAATAAATAAATAAATACCATTGCATGTGATCCCGACAGTAATTGCACATGAATATGTGTCACGACAGCACATAGATTGCACATGAATTTCACAGTAATTGCACATACGACAGAATTGCACATCAGTATTAGGTTAGGTCAGTATTGCGACGGGATAACGTGACGATCTCCGGGTAAGACGACTGTTCTCCGCAGTTTCATGAGTTCCTGCTTTGTGGAAACGCGGTACGGCGCCGGCCGGGGGGCGGGGCCGGAGCCGGGGGGCGGGGCCGGAGCCGGGGGGCGGGGCCGGAGCCAAAACACGTCGCAACGACACGACGAAAACACTCAATCCAGCCGAACAAAGTCAAAACAAGTTAATTTAAAGCGATTCCAGTGCGTGTCCCGATCGTTCGTGAAGTTCCTCTTTCATATAAACGTGTATATAAACGTGTACCGACGACACGCCGTACTTTAGCGCGGCCGGAGGGGCTGGTGGGCTCGCTCGGAGCTAGCTCACGTCACAACAACACAACGAAAAACGCTCAAATCCAGCCGAAAAAAGTCAAAAACAGTTGAATAAAAAACTATTCCAGCGCGTGTCCCTATCGTACAGTAACATAGAAAAAAATATACTAACTATATTTACAAAATATAGGAGATAAAGCACAATAAGTGTGAGAAAGAAGAGAGAGCGTTTACACCGGGCTGCCAGCTGTACCAGCGCCTTATGACGTTTTCACCTGAGTCCGTGTTCTCTCTTATCCAATCATCTTGCTCTGGTGTGTAGCTCCTCCTTAGCTAAAGAGAACCGGGAACCAAAGCCAGCCAGGCCGTTCTGGAAGTTACCCCTCTCATCTCACGGTCCGCTTTGGATCCTTTAACCTATTTTACCTCAAACACCTGAAAAATGAGCCCCATTTAAAACTGAAGCTGGTCCTGAACCCTCTGGAGCACAAACTATTGGCTGGAGCCTTTGTGGAGCTGAGACTCTGTAGTTTTGTATTCTGATACTTTACTCATATGATAGTAAAAACAAGGACTGCACAGAGGATTTTGAATTGTGCCGAGGTTTTCTTTGTTAAATATATGAAGGAGTAAAGCTGGTGTTTGGAGGGATCGGCTGATTCACACTAAATGAGCATCTGTTGGATTTTGACAAATCTCTTTTAAAAGCTGGAGGTAAATTCACTAAACAATAATTTTAGGGAGTTGTAATAAAGTAAAAATGTCCAGGCGGAATGCATCTAAAAGTCCTATAAATGTTTTATTTTAGGGTTATTTTTATTTGTGGGTTTGGAATACAATTCTGATTATTTCCGGAGTTATTAATTTTACTGGAAATACGTGGGTTAAAGCTTTAATTATATGTACAGCAGATCAAGCAACTTGTTCCTTTTATCAGACAGTGGATAAAATGGAATAAATTAAGAAAAAGTCCAATGTCCCACGTGTGTAATACATTCAGAGGGTTTTGGAACGCTTTTTCCATTTCAGTCTGTTCTCTTTTGTTCTCTCTTGTCCAATCTTCTTGCTTTAAACAGCACCATGAGCCTATCGCAAAGCAGCACCCTCTGGGAGCTGGTACTCTCATGGACCCCTTCGGACCCCTCAAACGGGCCCCGTACCACTCCTATGGAAACGTCCTAATAGAAAATTCAAAGCTACGAAAACATGTGTCGCCTTTTTCATGTGTGATCAAAGATAGAGACGTCCAGATGTGTCCACGGGTCAGAGTGTGTGTGAGTGTGAGTGTGAGTGTGTGTGTGTGTGTGAGTGTGAGTGTGAGTGTGTGTGTGTGTGAGTGTGTGTGAGTGTAAGTGTGTGTGTGTGTGTGTGTGTGTGTGTGTGAGTGTAAGTGTGTGTGTGTGTGTGTGTGTGTGTGAGTGTAAGTGTGTGTGTGTGTGTGTGTGTGTGAGTGTAAGTGTGTGTGTGTGTGTGTGTGTGTGAGTGTAAGTGTGTGTGTGTGTGTGTGTGTGTGAGTGTAAGTGTGTGTGTGTGTGTGTGTGCGTGCGTGTGTGTATGTGCGTGTAACGTGTGTGTGTGTGTGTGTGTGTGTGTGTGTGTGTGTAAGTGTGTGTGTGTGTGTGTGCGTGCGTGTGTGTATGTGCGTGTCACGTGTGTGTGTGTGTGTGTGTGTGTGTAAGTGTGTGTGAGTGTAAGTGTGTGTGTGTGTGTAAGTGTGTGTGAGTGTAAGTGTGTGTATGTGCGTGTCACGTGTGTGTGTGTGTGTGTGTGTGTGTAAGTGTGTGTGAGTGTAAGTGTGTGTGTGTGTGTAAGTGTGTGTGAGTGTAAGTGTGTGTATGTGTGTGTCACGTGTGATTGTGAGTCCGTCTGCATTATTAAAGGGAGGTTTCATGTCCTGTATTCAACATGTTAGTGCTCAGAAAATGTCTTCCTGTCCACACCCACAGCCCTGTTCTTCCTTCGTTCTTCAAATATTTGTGTGGAAAGTGTGATACACGTAGTTTGAGCAGCAACTGAAGATTATTTTGGTAATCAATTGATCTGATGATAATTTTTTACCATTAATGAGGCCCGTAAATATCACAATATGTCAATAAATATTATTTTTTTTTTAGATGAAAACGTATGCATGTGATTATAACTAAGTATGAGACTACACAAAATAATAAAACACAATACGTCAGTCTTATAGATGAATTGGTCATAGTTCAAAATATTGTTCACTAATGACTTTATTTCAATCATAAGGGTTTGTATGAGACAGTAGCAAAAAGGGGAGGTATCTGAATATTAAGGAAGTGAATCAAGTTTTAATAACTTTTGAGTCCGATACATGCTCAGATCATAGCGTCTAGAGAGCCACTGTACTTTCCAGTCGACTAAACAATCACCAAAGCACATTCATTCAGTCAATCACAGCCTTGTGTACAAGTTTGCGTAAAGTATCAGGCACATTATTTGGACCTCGGTATTCCTCTCAAACAGCCCTGGCAGCATGAGCGACACAACGGGACGGGAATCTTATTATTTAACGGTTTACGGGGTCAAACCTGCCTTTTACACCTGAGAGAGGAGCTGATAGTCGCTTTCAAACACTTCAGAGTTCAACAAAGACAGAGGAGTGCTGGCTGTGCGGACGTCAATGTGAGACAAGGTGACAGTGAAAGAAAATACCCTGCTTTTGATGGCTCCCTGTTGGGCAGCGAGCACCGGGTTAGCTAACACTGTTCACTGTATTCATACTCAGCAACACATCATCAAACTTGCCCGCAGAATGTTTCAGAGTGACTTTAAAATTGGTTTCGAATGCCCCTTTTCCCATTAGTGTCTACTTGGCTCTACTTAGCGACTTAGCCCTGGCGCTAACTCCTCAGACCTCGGGTGACCAGACGTCCCCATTTCCCCGGGACAGTCCCAGTTTTGAGCCTTGTGTCCCATGTCCCAGCAGAGTTATCCAAAACCAATGATTTGAGACAGCTGTCCCCATTTTTGACCACTTTGAGACCTGCCAGCAGTAACGGGGTTGTTATAGTTGATTCCGTAGCCAAAATAGAGACAATTTGGCTTTAGAATAACCATAACACAAAAAAAATGCACTCGTTCTCACTGATCGAAGTCTTGCAGATAATATACCGTCTCACAAGTGAGCCGTGAAGAGGTGTGAATGCATCAAAATGTACTTAATTACCCGCTCTTTCCACTATTTTATTATTACCCCATCGCAATCACAGTTTTTAATTTTGAAAATCTGGTCACCGCACTCAGATATCCACCACCTCGGGCCAAGTCGAGCCAAGCAGGGACTAAACGTGACATCCACAGACCGTCAGATTTGAATAAAAGTGTAATATTTCTGCTGTGTCACCTGTAAACAAACACAATACAGTGAGACATAAAGTGCAGACCACAGACATGAGGAGAATTGTATAAAATTCGTGTGATCCCAGAGAGCAAAGACAACGATCTTGCAGAAAAAAGACCGCACACTTTTACAATACAAAAACAATATGCCAACAAAGCTAGCACACTTAGCATCAGCTGTTTCATGTCTAGAGTAAAGCCACTCGTTAAGTAGGGACTAATGGAACAGAGGCATAAGTAGGGCCGGGCAATTAATGGAAAGATTGACAGATCGAGGTCGAGTCATGTGAAATAGTCAATTCTTCGGGAGAGGCTTTCGTATGAGAGTCCACAGTCAATTCTCTGTCAGTAAAATCATGTGGGTTTGAGCAGAGGTCAGACTTTGGAGAAAGAAATCTGAATATTATTTATGTCAAATGCTCTTTGCACTCTTCTCTTTTATGTCTTAAGTTTTTTTGTGTGATTTGTGTCATATCTTTGTAATTTTAATGCATTTTCTTTCCTGTTGTGTGGCGCACTTTGCCTTGTCTATGAGTTGTGTTTTCCACATAAACTTACCTTTCCTCAAATGGAACAGATTAAAAGTCTGTATAGTTGATGTTCACGAAATTGTTCAATAAAATCGAATCAAAAATCAAGCTTGATCAATATGAGAAAAAAAAAATACATTATTCATTATTTTTTGTCCATATCGCCCAGCCCTAGGCATAAGTATCTAGTGGAGAAGATTGCCCACAATGCAACTTGCATTGCTGCCAACTGCCATTTGGTCCTTGAGCAAGACACAGGTTGTCAAATTTTCATATTCATATTACCCAGTTGCCCAGGCAACAATAGGGACATTAATGTATTGGGTAGAGACATTCAGCTGTAGGAGCTGGCATTCTAATCCACAACCTGAAAAGTAATCTAAAAAAGTAATGTTTTTTGGACCTACATTTTTACAATATTTTTCTCAAAGTAAAAAACTGTCAGTGTCATTCTTTTCAAATTCCTTTTCAATGCTATTTAAGAAGATATTTGAGCATATTTTGGAAAACCAATTCATCCTGCTTTGCTCTCCTGCTTCTAACATCCATTATGCTCACTTCTTTTTGCAACTATTGATTCACACAAGCCTCTTAACTCTGTAAATATTCTTCTAAAATGTACTTACGGCACCGAATCACAACTGTGCATTGTCCAAACAACATAAGGAGGTCAATGTATATAAAAAAGTCTAACGTTTAATATTGATTTTTTTTTCTTCGCTTGACAAGACAAGAGAAAGTTGTGGAACAGTAGAGTAACTAGACAGTAAAAGTGTATGCAGTGTGTGTACTTATAATGATGAGTAGTATGAAGTAGAGTAGGAGGAGTTAAAGTGTACTTACAATGATGAGTAGTATGAAGTAGAGTAGGCGTAGTGAAAGTGTACTTACAATGATGAGTAGTATGAAGTAGAATAGGCGTAGTAAAAGTGTACTTACAATGATGAGTAGTATGAAGTAGAATAGGCGTAGTTAAAGTGTACTTACAATGATGAGTAGTATGAAGTAGAATAGGCGTAGTTAAAGTGTACTTACAATGATGAGTAGTATGAAGTAGAATAGGCGTAGTTAAAGTGTACTTACAATGATGAGTAGTATGAAGTAGAATAGGCGTAGTAAAAGTGTACTTACAATGATGAGTAGTATGAAGTAGAATAGGCGTAGTAAAAGTGTACTTACAATGATGAGTAGTATGAAGTAGATGAAGTTGTAGAAGGAGTGAGCGTCCATCACATAGTACATGATCTCTACCCAGCCCTCCAGCGTGATCACCTGCAACAACAAGTGGGGCATTTTAAGAAATAAATCATACAAATAATAAACATATACATTACATATCAACATTCAATATTAACTTGTGTTTCTCATCTGTGCTACACCTTCAACTGTCTCAGCATTTACTCGTTTTGCTTGTACTTTTCAGAGTAGTTTTCTGACACCATACTTTTATTCATCTATGTGTAATATATTGATTTATTGTACAGTATAACAGTACTTTTACTTGAGTAATAGTGGTTCCGTTTCCCACTGTGACAAAAGCGTTATGTTGTCGAAATGAAAGGATTTGATTCTTGCTCCGCTCCTTCAGGTATGATTGATTTTCCCCTCATGTGTGTGGTCTATACTCAGATTTGGTGCAAGATTTATGAATGTTTTGTCTCCCGGAACGCTTTCGTGCCAGATGATTGGTTAAAAGAGAACGCAGACAAAATCGAAATGATTATATTTTCAGTGCATAATGCATCTTAACACCAGCCAAACCCAATGCATTACATCAAGAGAAGTTAAAATGTGGTGTAGCGGTTCAAAGAGGAGAAATAAATGCAGAAAAAGCTGAGGATAAACCTGAAATAAGTTCTTGTTTACTTTAGCTTTAGCAACGTCTCACAGCAATACTAGGAATTACTAAACACCTGTTTGAGAATTCAGATTAGCCTCATGATTAAAAGTATAATTTAGGTATGGTTTACGCTTTATTTATCAAGAAAGCATTTGTTATATTTGTGGGACTTTAGTTGCTCATGTTGCAGACCCCTGGAGACCCCGAGCATGGAGACGCCATGAAGCGTTTCAAGATGCTCCAAAATGGACCAGTCGGGAGGGCCAGGGTCAGTCAACTCCAACTTCCAAATCCAATGCTACTCTTACAATTACTCTTACTTTTTCACTTTGCACCCAAAACAATACTGATGAGTCTTACTTGAAAAATGACTATCCAGGCGTACACGATGTTGTCAAAGTTGATGGCGCCCTTGTGCGGGTTGGTGGTTCCGGTGTGGCAGCGCGTGTAGTACTGGTGCCAGTTGATGCACAGCCCCAGGGCCTCTCCGGCGCTGCCGTTGACCAGGGGCTCCGGACTCAGCCCCAGCCCCTGCCTGTGGAGCGCGTCCTCCTTGTCCAGGCAGCAGGTCCGTCCCCCTTCCCTCCGGGCCGGTACGTCCGTACACGACATTATCCCGTTCTCCGAGGCCAGCGAGCAGATGAAGGGCCGCTCGTCGTCCTCCTCCGGGCGGTAGTACGGGGCGGGGAGAGTCAGACCTGCCGAGCTGTGGTGGGACGAGAACGACATGGGTTTACTCTAGGAAGTCTTGGGTCGTGTAGTATTGGAATTGATTATACATTAAAGATCTATTGTGCTTTTGTCTGCTATGTGTTTTTAATCTATAACAACCATGGAGCATTATCAGTATTGTTATTGTCCTATAAACATGCTCTTGAGTACATTTACGGGAAAATGTACATTTTCATCAGGCCCAACCTCCCCACAACCGCCTGACCCACAGTAAAAGATCCCGACCACAGACACACACAGACTTGCACGCTCACACATACACACACAAACACACACACATACTCATGCACTCACACATGCTATGTGGCTGAGTACAGATGAACCAGTTGAGGAAACACCATTAGGAGAGCCGCTTGCCCCAGCATGCTTATTTATTTATTAATAACCTTATATTTAACCCTGAAAAAAAAAGCACATTGAGATCAAAAGTTGCAGCACATTTAAAAACATTTACCCATTAAAAAAAATTTAACTTTTAAGAAACTACATTTGAAAGCACAATCAGTCAAATATTTCTCACTCTTTGTCTTCTAATAATCATCAGTGAAACTAGTTCACAAAACCTTCAGTCTGAGGGAGCAGCAAAGGCTCACTTCCCCCAGTCAGTCTGTACTCTCAGAGCGGACAGGCAGTAAATGTCACGTGAGCGCAGGCTGTAGTGACTTTTAGCTCAGATTTAGTCAATTGAAGTCAATAGTTTAGGACATTTTGATTTAGTGATTTACTTAGTGTCTGTGTTTTTTCTAATACTAAACTGAATTGTAGAAAATTGTCAAAATATCTCCATGGACAAATAATATAGTTTGAAACAAGAAAATCACATTTTGTAAGGATAGGAAGTGTTTAGGAGTTTAAGTGGTTTCACTGAATGACTGATGGGATGAGTGAGTGTATTGATGCACTTGAATGTTACTATTTTAACCAAGATGAAGAGTTTTCTCCACCATTTGGTAGATCACATTTGAAGTCACTGCTTTTCAGTGAAAAATGTGTGGAGCTGAACCCAACCTAATTCAGCCTAATCTGCCATTCAGTAGTGGTGGATTATGTTAGGAAAATTCACTTGGGGGCCTCCTTGGGGGCCTTCTGCTTTCTAACAGTGAGCTTTTTGAACTCATGATTACCACAGGAAGTTGGTCATTTAAAAATACTTGTACATTTTTAACAGATTTAGGGCCTATCCGAGCCTCTAATGAATAGATTTTAGTCCCTGAGGAACACAGTTTAGTCCCAATCCACCTGGATTTTTTATGATTAGATTTAACCACCAGATTTTGCATAAGTGTGATACAGGATTTCCAGTTATTTCAAACTTAATACAAATTAATTTGTTCAATTTGCTGTCTGTAAAAAAAAAAAAAAAAAAAAAAAAAAAAAAAAAATATATATATATATATATATATATATATATATATATATATATATATATATATATATATATATATATATATATTAGTGCAGTAGAGACGTTATAAATGTTGAATTGCATCATTTATTGATGGAATCCAATTGGAATTCATTTTCATTTTTATTCATTTTTTGGTCTCTGTAGCCATAGAGTGTTTATTATTGCATTGCATTTTAATTATTATGTATCATGTTACTTTACAATAAAGTCTCCTCTCATCCACAAGGTAGGAATCAATAACTTCAAAAATACTCAAAAATAATTTTCACAAGGTGTTTTTCAAGGAGGGAACATTAGAGGATTTTAACTATTAAGAATTCCAGTAATTTATGACTTCAAATATATTTTGAAGGGGTGCTAAGGACGGTTCTTTGGTGGGATCATGGGTGGGATCATGAGTGGGTTCATGGGTGGGTTCATGGGTGGGTTCATGGGTGAGATCATGGGTGGGATCATGGGTGGGTTCAAGGGTGGGTTCATTGGTGGGATCATGGGTGGGTTCAATGGTGGGATCATTGGTGGGATCATGGGTGGGTTCATTGGTGGGATCATGGGTGGGTTCATTGGTGGGATCATGGGTGGGATCATGGGTGGGTTCATTGGTGGGATCATGGGTGGGATCATGGGTGGGTTCAAGGGTGGGTTCATTGGTGGGATCATGGGTGGGTTCATTGGTGGGATCATTGGTGGGATCATGGGTGGGTTCATTGGTGGGATCATGGGTGGGATCATGGGTGGGATCATGGGTGGGATCATGGGTGGGATCATGGGTGGGTTCAAGGGTGGGTTCATTGGTGGGATCATGGGTGGGATCATTGGTGGGATCATGGGTGGGTTCATTGGAGGGATCATGGGTGGGTTCATGAGTGGGATCATGGGTGGGTTCATGGGTGGGATCATGGGTGGCATCATGGGTGGGTTCATGGGTGGGATCATGGGTGGGATCATGGGTGGGATCATGGGTGGGTTCATGGGTGGGATCATGGGTGGGTTCATGGGTGGCATCATGGGTGGGATCATGGGTGGCATCATGGGTGGGTTCATGGGTGGCATCATGGGTGGAACATGGGTGGCATCATGGGTGGGATCATGGGTGGGTTCAAGGGTGGGTTCATTGGTGGGATCATGGGTGGGATCATGGGTGGGATCATGGGTGGCATCATGGGTGGGATCATGGGTGGGATCATGGGTGGATTCATGAGTGGGATCATGGGTGGGTTCATGGGTGGGTTCATGGGTGGCATCATGGGTGGGTTCATGGGTGTGATCATGGGTGGGTTCATGGGTGGGATCATGGGTGGGTTCATGGGTGGGATCATGGGTGGGTTCATGGGTGTGATCATGGGTGGGTTCATGGGTGGCATCATGGGTGGCATCATGGGTGGGATCATGGGTGGGATCATGGGTGGGATCATGGGTGGATTCATGAGTGGGATCATGGGTGGGTTCATGGGTGGGTTCATGGGTGGGTTCATGGGTGGCATCATGGGTGGGTTCATGGGTGGGTTCATGGGTGGGCTCATGGGTGGGTTCATGGGTGGGATCATGGGTGGGTTCATGGGTGGGATCATGGGTGGGATCATGGGTGGGTTCATGGGTGGGATCATGGGTGGGATCATGGGTGGGTTCATGGGTGGGATCATGGGTGGGTTCATGAGTGGGATCATGGGTCGGATCATGGGTGGGATCATGGGTGGGTTCATGGGTGGGTTCATGGGTGGCATCATGGGTGGCATCATGGGTGGGTTCATGGGTGGGATCATGGGTGGGTTCATGGGTGGGATCATGGGTGGGTTCATGGGTGGGTTCATGGGTGGGTTCATGGGTGGGTTCATGGGTGGGTTCATGGGTGGGATCATGGGTGGCATCATGGGTGGGTTCATGGGTGGGATCATGGGTGGGTTCATGGGTGGGATCATGGGTGGGTTCATGGGTGGGTTCATGGGTGGGTTCATGGGTGGGTTCATGGGTGGGTTCATGGGTGGGTTCATCGGTGGGTTCTAATTTGTGTCATAAAATAATGTAATTGTCAAAACACATGCAAAATGTGCAAAGCAAATCCAAGAAAAGAGTCTACATTGAAATTGAACCTTTCCCAAGTAACAGTTCCTCCTCCTGTGGCTATGGTTCACTTTTCATTTCAGTCCCGTGTTGGTCCTGGTCTGATCGTGGTCCTGATGTAAAACCCCTGCTTGAGTTAGACCTGGTTTAGTTCTGGGTTGGTCCTGGTCTGATCGTGGTCCTGTGTCTGTCCTGCCCTGCCAGCTCCTCCTCTTCTCTCTGTCACAGTCTATTCCAGACCTTTTTGCTCGACTTCAAATTAAAACATTCCTGTCGTGATCCAAACACGGTGCAGATCCAGCGCTGTCCCTGAGCGATACTTAAAGATGCGTCACTTCAGGTTTGCCGTCTTTAACTATGTGATTACTGGGTGTATTTTGAAAACTTAATAATGAGACATAATGATGGTTATCTCATCCGTTGCCATCTCTACATGCCCAGCTCTCAAATGAATAGGACAAGTGGAGTTTTTGGCGAAACACTAAGCTTTGTTGGATGAATTGTTCTATATTTAGAAGAGGTCCATGCAGGCGACTGAGAGAGGCTCAAAGGGCGCCTGGGAGCCCATGGGCACCAGGTTGGTGACCCCTGGTTTGGACAATAATTATGTTGTTATATTCCATTATTTCAAACCAATTTGAATTATATTTGAGCAATTCATATAATATTGCAAATGTGTGTTTTTGGGCCTCCCTGTAGGTGAAGGATGTGTAAATTGCAGGTAAACCATAAAGAACACACTTTCTTATTGCTCTCTGCTTTTTTTCACAAGATTCAATCATAAAAATATTACTTTTCTAATAATATAGAATATTTATATTTACATTTATATTTATTTTTCATTACCATTCCTCAAAATCGTCCTTATCATAGATTACTCTGACATTATCAACAGTTACATTCTTACGAACTGAGCAAGAACAGAGCGCTTACTCTTCAATATTGGAACTTTTACACATTTTGGAATCTTTGTGGAGGGGTGGCATTATTCATTTTTAATACATAAATCACATTTGTTCTTCTTTAATGTACAGCGTGTGACTCTGTAATAGCTATAGCCATTTTCTTTTTTGAATGTCACTCCCGCTATTGTCATTTGTGTCACTAAATTGGTGATTTTTTTATAGGACAACACAAATTATACATACATTTCTTTAGACACCCTTTAACAATGTTTGAATATCTGTTTACTTAAATTTAATACCACGGGAAATTTCGGGACATTTAGCTGGTTGGTTACGTCACCTCAAAAACTGCAATTAGACTATTACATTTGTTGTCGTTTTGATTCTAATGTTGTTTTTCTATATCCTCACACACAGGAGTAACACGTCACACATCATGAGCTGTGTGTGCTGCGAGTGTGAGGCCTGGCAGTAACACGACGCCCAGCTGGAGAGAGGATCCCGGAACAAAGGTTCAAATCAGAGGCAAGAGAAAGCGCCCTGTGGGGGAGCTGAAGCATGAATGAGCGCCCCCTGCTGGTGACTTGGCACCTCAGCGCTCACCCTGGCACCACGCTGGGAGCACACCTGCACATGCACATGACAGAGCTGAGGAAGCAGGCGCGGCAGGTGACAGGAGCTCCATGATTTGAGCGCGCACAGCCGACCGAGAGCGGGCCGAGTGCGAACGAGCAGGGGCGTATCGAGCCACGGGGGGATTAGGTAAATGCAACGGGGCCCTCAAAACACTAGGGGGATTCAATTATGATTTTATAAGGGTTTAATATTAATACAATTATAATTTGATCAGATAGGTACTAGTTTGTGTGAACCAGAACTCCTTACCTTGTTTTAAAGCAGCGGCTTGCAATTATATTGATTAATTCCTGATAGATAGAGATAGATAGAGATAGATAGATTGAGAGATAGATAGATAATCTTACAATCCTTTTTATTTTCGGCACATGGCCAAATGAGACAAATGAGTAACCTATGGCGTGCCACAGGGTTCAATACTTGGTCCATTTCTGTTTAAACGTTATATGCTGCCGTTCGGTAACATCATTAGAAAGACTAATCAAGTAGATTTGCTCTGGGACAGCTCTCAATTTGTTAAATACCTATAAACATTGTTTCAGCTGCTTCTCTATTATTGACCGATGACTGTTTCATTATTGGATTTTCGAACTTTCTGTTATGTCGGTGTAATCCCTCATTCGTCCAGGGATTACTATGAACTTTCTGTTAGTTAAATTAGCAATTCTGAGATGCCCCAAGGCAACATATGAATAATAAGAGAGGGCATTGAGGGGAATAAACTTTCTTTTTATGATTTAATATGATTTCAGATCTGTTTAACAAATACCTTTTGCTCATCAGCTGGCTATTTAAACATCAAGACATTAATTTAGGTATAATTCGCTTCAAACAAGAACAGGTTTCTTATATAAGATAACCTGTATTTGTCCCACAATGGGGGATATTACAGTGTTCTACAGTGTAAGAACAAAATAATAGAAATATGCTATAAAACATTAAAGATAATAAAAATACAGACAAAGTCCCGAGCCCTGATATACAAGAAATAAGCATGATTCTCCCATGAAATGTAACTGCATGTTCATCGGTACAATTACAAATGTCCTGATATATTTTGTCAAACCAGTGGACCCCAACGATATTGTACTGGGCCCCATAAAAAAGAAACTCATGAAAGGAGTCAGGGGAATCCTCCAGTTATTTGGCAGCCACTTGACCACAATCTCCTCTCGCTAACATCAGCCCTGTAAGAGCTCTCAAGCTTCTCTTATCCAACCTGTCTCATTACACACCAGCACAAGTGCTCTGAGCATGAGCATAATCACTTCAGTGGCTCTTATAATCACTCCTTGATCAATTAACAGGCAAAGAAGGCTTCAAAGTTCACATTAGGACCAGGAATCACAGGGTCTCTCACCTATTGATACACAATATATAATACATATACAATTATGATTTTACTTTGCATGCGACAATGATATAATGCAATATGTCACCTTTTTTTTAACCAAATGTGTTCAGTGTAGTACAGTAAAAACATGTTTGTATGTAATCTTGTTCTCTTTACATTCAAGCTTCACTAAATCAACACCCTTAGGTTTACGTATATGGGGTGTTACATTAAATTCAAAAAGGCAATTTTCTTGTCACCATGACCAAAAAAATAGGCAAAATTTGTATTCTATAATATATTTGTCTAGATATAAAAATATACAAACATTTTCATATCAAACACATACATTTAATTATTGGCTCTAAGCTCTATGTCCAGGAAAATCAAATATTTGGGCATTTTTACACACAAAATGGCCAATTTGAAAATATAGAAGAAAAATACTGTCCATCTCAATGTTTAGGTTTTATTTTTTAATTAATTTATTTACAGTGTATTAGCCTTAAAAGAAAAAATAAAAAAAAACATATTAAGGGATTTTTCAAAAGTTTGTCCTTGTTTTGCCCTGTTATTTGAAATGACAACTCTATTGAATTTGCCCCAGCACAGAAGGTGACGGCGCCGTACAAAGACATGAATATGGATGCATGCAGCTGGAGCGCAATCATATTTTGAGTCACGGAATTAGACAAAATATCTGGTTTGGATTTCCGACAGTACGAGACCCCTCCTGTCTTCTAATCAGAGAATGAGGTGTCACGTGGGCTTTTACTCACAGGGTGAAGTTCTCCTCGGCGAAGCAGCGGTTCCTCAGCAGCCCCGCCCACAGCTGCACGCCGATGATGCCGAAGATGAAGAAGACGAAGAAGCAGAGGAGGAGGACATTGCCCAGCATGGGGAGCGTGTCCAGGAGGAGGTTCACTAGGATACGCATGCCTGGAGGAGACGGACAGAAAATGGGAAAAGAATGGCGGTGTGTGAGTTCGAAACCCATTCCCAACCCATTTCACACTACACTGTCCTGTTGAATAAAGCCGTTTATTGCCATTAAAGTCATGTTTGGTCGGTGTAGATGCTACTTTAAGAGCTGATATTTATGTCTCTGCGGAGAAAAAATGCGTTTTAAGAGAATGACCTTTGCAGTTACAGTGTCCCATAAAAAATATACAGATTTAAGGGGATTAAATAAAATAATAAAACAACAACCTTAAGGTGCAGATTGGAGAATGTTTTAACAGAGTCAACAGCTCTGAGCTTTTCATGTTTTAACATTGTTCCCTCATCAAAAACAAACCTGAAGTTGTATTTAGCTTCATTCATTGAGCCTCACTAAATCCCTCTGTTTCAAATGTCCCAGTCTTGTGACTCCATAGGTGGCGATGCAAAGGCCTCGTGGGCTGTTTTAAGTCCATAAATCGTCGCCTCAGGTCAAATCATGTTCATTTTAAGTGTAGTTGACGAGGTTATTTGTTATTCGGGTTCGGGAGCAGGACCAGGCCTCAACCTCTTACTTCCCCAGCAACCACACCTCCACTCTTTAACCACGCCTCTAATTACCCAGAAGGCATATATATGCACAGGCCAATCCCAGCATCTCTTGTTGTCTCTGTTCTCTCGACCCCACCGTCCATTATCGATCCATCATCGACCCATCATCACTATTATCAATAAACATTCTTTCGTATTTCATTGTTGTGGCGTGGTCCTTGCTAGTGAACTGCATGCTTACATTAGCATGTTGGGGGAAAGCTAGATTTTGTTTATTTCGCAATCATAATTCTATCTGCTGCCAGTAGATGGATTTCTAACACAAATCTGATGATGGAACGCCTGACTGATATAACGTCATGTGAGGTTTTCAGTAGATACATTCATTTAAGTTATAAAACATGATGCAAACATAAAAAATATATACATGAGCAAGTTTAAAGGCAATAACGATAAGACTTGGAACAGTCATTTTAAATCTGTACATCTGTGAGGTCATGATTATTGTACAAAGATCTGCCCATAATCATTTGATCCAATTCAGCAAGAGAAAGTTTAGCTGATGTTTCTAGTGATATTCTGTGTGTTGTTCATTTTCACACTGTGGAGCTTTCAAATCACCAGAAAGAGTTTTGTCTCTGTAATCAAATAAAATCAGCAATAATTTAGGTCGTCACGGCCTTTTGATTGAACCATTCCAACTGATTTCGTGAAGTGGCACTTACCAATCGCACTCTTAGCCGTTTCTCATCTCCCATTTCAACTTGAACTGAACTTACAGGTGTCAAAGATTAGTACAACACCCCATGTCCACGAAAAAATAAATAAAACTGTCATAAGAATCTAAGAGGGATCAAAACCTTGTCTCCCTTTACACAGTTAGCGCAGTTTTAATTGACGACAAAGAAGGTAGTCCCCTGTCGATTAATGATGACCTCACACCCCTGCGGTTGAGCCCGTCCCGCCGCGATGACATAAGGAGACGTGATTAGCGGAGCGTAATGACAGCTGATTGGACTAAAGAGGCGGAGGAGAGCTGATAAAACGCTCGGGTCTGTGGGATATGACTTTAATTATTATTTCAAATTGTTCGACGGTGAATAACAACACAACGGTAGGTTAATGTGTCGGGGTCTCAACCGAGATTTTAGACTAGAAACAGGAACGACTGGGGGCCACGAGGAGGGAGAAGCGGAGGGAAGTAACACAGTACTAAAGTAAAATGTGAAGGTATCTGTACTTTACTCAAGTTCATTTTGCAGTGGTACTTTTTGCTTTACTGCATTTGAGAGCCAATATCTGGACTTTTGACCCAATTACATTTTTTTTTTTAAATGTACTGAAAAATAGAAAGTATTTTTTCATGTTTTTACTTGCCAGTATCTGTACTTTCTACCTCACTATTATCGTTTTCTACTTATTTTTTAACTGGACTGAAAAGGAAGATAAGAGATAAACTTTATTGTCCCCTGTGGGAAATTTGTCTTGGAAGAGCAACAACAGCAAAACACAATAAAAATGAATTGTTAAGAAGAAATATTTAAAAAATGACAATAGAAAGTGCATATAATTGGCATTATGCTTATTAAAGTCAGAGTTCAGTAGTTTAATTACGTTGTGATAAAAGTCGGTGTAATCCCTCATTCGTCCAGGCGTGTTCCATAGTAGAAAAAGCTTCAGTTGTAGTTCAAACTGAGTCCAGATGACTACAACTGAAGCTTTTTCTACTATGTTGTGATAAAAGACTAAAAAGTAGAACATACTTTTCATGTTTTTACTATTGAAAATGTATATTTGAAAGAAGGAGCTTTTAATACACTTTAATTTAATATATTACAAATCTATGACAACCAATATTGCTTGAAATGCCTTAACCTAAAGTACAATAAATCTACACATACGTTTCACGAATACATTATTAAATAGTGTTTTTTCAACATTATTAGGAGAAGCATGCTATAAGTCAGTGTTATACAGTATATTATGTGTAAGTACAAACTACTGTGCACTTCACAAATCCATTTATACAATACTTCATGTTATGAAAGACTATGCAATAATATGACATAAATATATTTAAATTCAGCACAGAAATGACAAATGTTCTAAATGCATGGAAAGTGCACTAAAAGGATAGTTTTTTTTACCATTTTTTAAAATTTATTTTCGGGCAACTGATTTGAAAAAGTACTTGATTACTTATATATATATATAAGTCAAGTTACCAATTTGCTTCCCTCCTATTTTCACAAAAACTAATACTAATAATACTAATACAAAAAAATACTTTGATTAAATTTTTTTTTTTTCTAATCATTTATCAAAACACAAGACAAAAAACACGAGATCAAAATGAAACACGAGTCACGACATCCATTAAACCAAACAACAATGACGCCACGACAAATGCCTGACCGCGTTTCTCTCTTAATCATTTGTAACATTTGTGCAGCGGTATATTCCCTTCCCCGCGGCGCACTCGTCCTCTACAACGTGGCAGACTGCGCTCGGTGCTGGGGGCCGGTCTAAATGTGTTTGTTCCCTTGGGTGCTCGTCATTAGGCCGCGGCTCCATTAGGCCTAATTGGGTGGGGTGAGGAGAGGGGAGAGCAGAAATGGATGCAGGCTTCAGGGTCACACAAACAGCCTCATCGTCGCACCAAATAAGAAATAAAGAATTAAATGTGAGTTTTGAATGACCACTCGGGTTCGGACGGTACAGCAGTTGCCCTACAGCCGGACAGTTGGCGGTTCAGTCCCAGCTCTGACCAGTGCGTGGTGCTGTTTTGAAAGTCGTCCAGCCAGACAGTCGTCAGTTAGCCCCGAGGCGACTGTGGCCACAATTTACGGTGGTCGGAAGTGAATCATTTACGGCCGACTGCGGAGAGGTCTGCCATGTTTTTTTTTAAACAGCCACAGCCCAAAATTCAATCGAGCATATGTGCCCTTTAAAGCGACAGAGCTCCTGCACATGTCCGTCACACAATCCCAGCATGCATCACCAAACTAAGAGTGTCGGCAGCAATTATCACACTTTATCAAACTTGATCATTTATGAAAAAGACAGGATTTTACTCGATTGACAAAACTCTAACCAGGCCATTTTTGTATTTCTGCATTATGTGTGGTTTTTATTTAGGGAATTAATTTACCATGGACTCATAACGATTCAAAACCTTTTATTTTGGTGATTCTAATAATTGTTTATCTCTTAATTAAGCGAGAGGGATTAGTTTAACGAGAAATATTCACAAATCCTTTTCAAAAATGCTGTTTTTGTATATAATTCTACAACAGCTTCACATTTGATTTGTAAATTTTTTACTATTTTATCAATATCACATAGTTTAAATTGTCGATATCAGTAAACGTTTTATGTACAGGGTTTTATAATAAAGTGTATTTGACACAAACATCTCCAGAAACACTTTTTGATGACATTAGAATCAAATGTACAGATTTTGCAGGTTTAGGACACAATTGACTCAATCTGAACCCTTTAAAAGCACACTCGGACCAGGTGAGGGTCGCTAATGTTTCATCAGATTTTAAGATGTATTGTTATTTACGGCTTAATTTAATGACAAAGGGCTCGCTGCCATTCATTTGTCACGTGGTCGTAGCAAAGCATTGTGTATTTCCTTGAATCAGTCAATTCATGTACATCTTGACTTCAAATGAAAGTTTAAACAAATCCTCTTTAAATAATACATGCATAATTACACAAATATATTGCACCAAAAAATGATGCTCAGTTGACTTTCACATTCTACAAAGAGAATGTTGTGGAAGTAAATTCGAAATGCAACATTTGACATTGCCACCATTTTTTTTTCTTTTTTTAAACAACAACAACAAAACAATTAACATAACAATACAGTTGCAAAATTAAAACACACAAAATGACAACAACAAAATACAACAAAAAAACAATAAATTAAAAAACAAACAAACAAATTAAGTAACATTGATACATAAAATAAAATAAAATAAAGCGAAAACAACACCAGTATTTGAATGCGTTTTAGCAGGCCATATATACATTTCTTTCTATTTCGTTTTCTTTTATTTATTTATGACACCATTGCCACCATCTTAAAGAGATTGTGATATTTTGACGCCTCGTGGCTGTGATTGGTCCGGTTTGGAATCTACCTTGAAATTAAACCCCGTTCTTTAATTCTTGCCTCATCAAAAACATACCTGAAGTTATATTTAGCCTCATTTACGCTAGTTTCTGTAACCCTGTTCGCTAGTTCCTCTTCCTCTAAGCACTCTGTTTCAATTTTCCCCAGAACGTAATAGGAACACTCTGGAAGCTTCCTTTGAAGTTTAAGTCCTTATAAACCATCACTGGACTTGTTCTGAGCATTTCTGTGGTGCAATTTGGTTTTAGTACAATTGCGTGCGTATGTTAGCATGCTAGTCACGTTGCTACACGCCTGCTTTGTTGCTGTCTTGAGTAATTTCTATAATTGCTTGGTCATAAGCCAATTGCTTTTAAATTCAGGCTTTGTCTTAAGTTCTAAAACATAACGTACAAACGCCAAGGCGACAAAACATTAACATTTCCTCTTATTGATTCCGATTTAGGCTGCTGTATCTTTAAATACAGAATCAGCGCCAAGTCCGTGTGGAATTGTTGCCAATGTCTTCTAACGATGGGTCTCTCCATTTTCAAAGCTATTGTTAAAAAACCCAATATTGAGGCTGTAAGAAAACTGTAAATAAGTCTCGAGCTTGTTTTCGCCCTATTCACATTTGTTTACAGCGATAATTGGAAAAACTGAGCAAAAATCACATTTTGACAATGAATGCGACTGGGCATAACTGCTAATTCTCCTGCAAACACAGCGATAGCGTTGACGTGGGTAAGCTCGGGTGGGCTAATTGGAGCTTTTTGGACACAGAAATCAATGGGAGTTACAAAGTTTGTCGAGAGGGAGAGAATTTGATGAAAAGAACAAGATTGTGGTCACGATCTGATGAGTGAAACAGCATTAATGAATGCGCTGGAAATCGGATGTGTCTCTCATTGTGTCCGGGCCGGCAAGAAAATGCAAAAGAAGTTCAGTTTTATGTCAATATTGTCGCAGTTTACAGTAGCAGTAGTCCTGTCATATCAAGGGCGCAGTGATGTGTAAAGTGTTTTATTTGGTATGTCTGTGTGTGCTGTAGTTTTAGCCAGGCCATGCTGCTCACAGTGAAAACATTAGTAAAACACATATAATTGAAAAGATACTCAATGTGGTCAGTAAAGTGACATAATGCACCTTTAAGTTAAGTCTTTTTTTGCTGGTTTTTAGTTTTTTAAAGTAGCAATGCACCTTCTTTACTGAAAAACATTATGAAAAAAAAGCCAACTGGATAAACGTTTTTAGACTTAATATATATATAAAACATATATAAGTTGCACTGGAGTATGAAATGCAGTTGCAAGTGTGAAAATAACAAATAATATCACATATAAGTCACTCCGGAGTATAAGTATTTAAGTATAAATATAAGTATAAGTCGCACCCCGGCCAAAAAAAGGTGAGTCTGGAAAATACGGTAGTTGTTTCTTCGGTTCCTCTGACAGGGATCTGGTGAATCACTGCCTCAGAAATGTGTCTGAAGGAATATTTACGGTAAATAGATAAGACAAGATCAGATTTGAAGTCCAAACTACACAATACACACATTTCAAACTCGATTTTAGTACTAAAGACGAGGCTCAATACTGGATACTGCTTTCGATACCAGTATTGTATTTGTTCTAATGTTACAAAGTGGTCTTATACTAGTTCTGATATATTATAAATATAAATTATTCAGGAAACTTAATTTTTTAATTTTTATGGGATTTTTTTCAGTATCGATATTTGTTTGAATGTGAATCTTGGGTTTTTAGAATCAAACAGTATATGTGTATCAATGTTTTGGACAATTCTACTACAAACCAGTATTCGGTGCTCAAATATAAGTACTCTTTATTATATTGGATGTCTAATTTCAACTCTAATTTCAAGTGATTTTTGCTGCCGCTCTACATCATAAAGTGCTGTAAAGAGGTTCAAATACCTGCCGCACAATAAATCTAGAATAATATTTGAATGATATACATATGGTTAAAACTCCAGTTAAACAAATAGGATGATTTAACGTCATATATATGTCGATTTGCGTTTGTTTCTTGGTTCGTTTCTCCTCTCGGCACCACAAAAGCAGGAGTGACGACCGGGAGCAGCACGAGGTACTTACTTGGCACTCTGTTGATGGCTTTGAGCGGCCGCAGCACCCGCACGGTCCGGATGGCTGACAGGTTGATGTTCTGCAGGTCTAGCGAGTACTCCACCATCCTGTACACACAAACGCCACCGTTATTAACCGGCGGCACGCGGGGCGATGTGGCGACTCTCCCGCACGCCAGTCACCATTATGTGCAGTATCTTGGAGGATTCGCACTGTTTAGAGAGGAATATTTCTATTTGCATTCAGCTCATTGGAAGGATATTGTCATTGCCCAGTTGTAAAATATAATCAACCATGTCTGAGAAGAGTTCAAAATAAAACAAAATACTGAATTTATATTGGAATATGGTAGGACTATGTTGTGATTACTCTGAATTATTGTTACTTCTACTTCATTGTTATTGAGACTATAATGCACAGGCCAAAATATGTTTTAGAACAAAGACAGTTGCATTATTGAATCGAAAAAGTTTCAAACGTAGTCATATGGACACCACAAGACTAAATCAAAAAGAGCTCAGCTGTTAAGCAACTTGTTTGATTTCTGCCAAGGTCTTATGAAGCTATTGTAGACTGAGGGGAGGTTGTACTATAAATCAGACCATTCCACATGCCTTTATCTGTCAAACCAGAGTGGCTGCCCTTAAACCATAAGGTTAGCTGTTCAAATCATGATATAGTCCACCTTGCAGTCTTATACTTACAGTACATACCTATTGTTCAATATTGTGTAGTTTTTCTCATTCAAATCTTATTATGCTTACTTTTTCCACTTTTTTTTTAATGAACAACCCTACTTTTAGGAAGCTGTTTTTTTTTTTTGAACAGCTACTTCATATTATTAGCACCATCAGCTAGTAAATACAACTTGAGTTCTGAATGCTTTAAAATGTAAAATACTTAAACTGAAGTGCACAAAATGGTTTCAAAAACCTTGAATAATATTGGACCTTTTAGTGGTAAAACCATTCTAGGTGGAATAATATCACAGCGGTACAAATGGCACTATTGGGATATTATTGGTATTCAAGTAGTGCTGCTTTTGTGGCATCAGTGTAAAAGTCATTTCGACAAGTCGTTTGTGCCTCCAGAACCAAAAGTCCTTTCACTGGAGGATAGGCCTGTCCTTGTGTGTCGAACAGACCCACGCTACAACAACAAATGATGATCCAAACATGTTACCGCAAGAGCTTTAAAGGCAATGAGCCCAGCAGTTTACAGTCTGTGAATGTCTAGAGGCCAGAGTATGAGACAGCAAACTTGAAAAAGCATAAGCTATTCTTAACTCAACAGTGTGTGGTTTAAATATGGGCTAAAATCTAGAAAGTTTGATTCCCTCACTGGCCTCCTTCCTGCCTTCCTTCCTTTGAAAGCAGAAATGTGTGAATGAAGCTAAATTATGCAATGCGTCTAGTTTAGACTTAGGCTTTGTTTTTACACTGAATCGTCTCCCGTTCGTATTAAAGAAGTTGTTCGTCAGTGAGTCAGTCAAACGCAGCTTCACTGGGAATGATCCGCTGTGGCTTTATGACTGAAAGACAGGCTTATGTTAAAGGATTTAGTTTATTTCCACACCATATGTCTCTAGGCCAACATGATGTGTCCAAATGCAGAGGAAACATCTCTATCTGGGCCATGTTTGTAATATCGGCATCCCACAGATCGAAGCTAAGCAAGACAGAGCCTGCATTGTTCTGTGACGGGAAAACCAGGCCCATGTGGGTTATTATGCCCTTAAGCAAGACACTTGGAGTGAACGAACAATGCAAGGACTGTGGATGTCTTGAAAGATGCTACGTGAATCCAAAGCGTTGTTTTGTTGTAGCATTTGTTCCTCATGACATTCATATTCACACATTCAAAACTATATGTCCTGTGCCAAAATACTCCAAATGTTTACACCACTATTCTGCAAGGCTGACATTTAGTTTTTTTTAAACTCGTTTCACAGGCATAACAACTCTTATCTTTCCTTTGAATAAGACGGCTGTGTAAATGAAGTCTCTGTGGTGAGGTCTTGACCAAAATCTCAAACAGAGGAGGCACTTAAAGCCTCAGAAGTGCCCCGCCCTCTTTCCACCCTGCTGGGCCTGAGTGCAGCCTTCATCTGAGAGCAGAGGAAGCGAGGTGGCACCCAGAGCAAACCCCTGCACACACGCGCACACAGAACAGTCCTTTGGCACGGAACGCCTGGCACTGCCCGCGACAATTAGCCCAGCCGCTAATCTAATAGAGCCTGCCAAGAAGAGGCATTCACCAGTACGAGTGCTGACAGGGAGGCGAGGAGATGGGACGAGCAGCTTAAAGTGAGCTGGGAGGGTGAGAGGGTGAGAGGGTGAGGTTGAAGAGGGGAGAGAAGAGGGAGAGTGAAGAGACAGAAGAGTGAGGAGACGGGACGGGACGAGCAGCTTAAAGCGAGGTGAGAAGGTGGGGGGAAGAGGAGAGAGAGAGAGGAGAGAAAGGGGAGAGGAGAGAGTGAAGAGTGATGAGAGGAGAAAGAGAGCAGTAAGAGAGAGCAGAGAAGAGATAGAAAAAGGGAGAGAGGGTAGGAGAGAAAGGGAAGAATAGAGAGGAAGAAGAGGGAAAGGGGATAATAGCGAGGAGGGAGAAGGGAGAAGAGAGAGAGGAAAGCAAAGAAAAGAGAAAAGAGAGGCGAATAGAGAGGAGAAGAGAGAAGAGAAGGGGGAAATAAGAGGAGATAGAATAGGAGAAGGAAATAGGGGGAGGAATTTTAGGAGAAGAGAGGAAAGAGTAGTGGGATAGAGAAGCGAGGGAGAGGGAGTGAGGAGAGAAGCAAGAGAAAAGAGGTGAGGAGGGGGTGAGGAGAGAAACGAGAGATGGCAAATGATGATGAATGGCCTCCAGGCTCACTGACTCCGTGGTGGAGGCTTTTGTCTTCTGTTTGGCTGAAACTGAACATATCCTTTTTTGTTTTTTTTCAAGATCCAGTCAAAACTGCACATAAGTCAATGGAATGTGCAATCAAAAGTGAACATAAGTCAATGGAATGTGCAATCAAAAGTGCACATAAGTCAATGGAATGTGCAATCAAAACTGCATAGCTTTAGGAAATGTGCGATCAACACTGTTCATAGGCCAAGGGAATACTGTACTGTACAGTAGGTCAAAGGAAGGTGCTCTCAAAACTGCACAGGCTTTAAAGTATGTGTCATTCATACTTTAGGACACATGTTAGAGACCAAGGATAAATGATTTAAACAGTAGAATATGATTATTGAGATCACCAACAGCTCCAGTTCAGAATTGACAAAGCCTCTTGGGACAGATGGAAGTCTCAACTCTTCATATTATAGTCACTATTCATAAATGTTAAAAGTTCAGCACGACCTTCATTCTGACATATTCAAATCTAAATGACCCAGTTTAAAGCTCTCCACTCTGACTCAAACATGTCTAGACTGAGTCAGAAGAGCCATGTTGAACTGAATGCGCAAAGGCTTTATTGCGCATTATTCAGACGATAGTAAGGAGCTTAGAAAAGTGACAAGTGTAAAAGTGTAGATGCTAAGCCACTGTCAAATCAAAGTGCTCCCCGGCCTGAGCAGAGAACAACCCCAAACAACGCAGCTTGTTCATTTGTGAAATTAGTTTTGATAAGAATCTGATAAACATCGAACAATTGAACGCAGAACGTCGGTAGAAGTATGAACATTTCTGGTAATTGCTGGTTTGATTGCCTCATAGGAAGAAGTTGATTTTTACCAACTGGTGACCATGTTTGACCATTATTGTTGTTTTCCCTCCATTTACCCACTTGAAGTTGTGTTTAGAGTGATTCATGCACCTTTATTCTCCTGCATTCAAGACAATATTGCTCAGAAAATTCCCATTTTCCGCTCCCCCTATTGCCCATTGTTCTATTTCACTTTTGCAATGGCGATACGTGTAGGATTTAGTACCGTAAGACACTTCACCCACCTCGCCTCTAGTGTCGAAGAAGGCATGAGAATGAGAGTGTGTTTGTGAGAGTGAACGGCTGAAAACTCTCGCCACCACAGACATTGTCTGACTCCCTCGCCACCACAGACATTGTTGATTCATTTCTCACTGTGGCCCTCAGAGGCAACTGTTGTTGTGATTTTGGGCCTTACAAAAATAAATTGATTTGATTTGATTTGATTTGAAAACGAGCCCGTGGCGACAATCCGGCAATTTACAGTTTGCAGAAAGCGCGCAGATATGGGAACAAATCAATCTAAAAGTGATGTGTCCATCCCGGAGACGCCTGTCATGCTGCGATGTCAAATACATATGGGAAGGAGTGTCTGGAATGCCTGCCAATGTGGTCCGATACATTTGGATTTGGCTAGGTGTTTTTTAATTTTATTTAGTTAATTTTATTGTATTTCTGTTTCTGTAATTTCTTTGTGATTTTAAAGCATTTTTCCCGCTGTGTGAAGCACTTTGAATTGCCTTGTGTATGAAATGTGCTCTACAAATAAACTTGCCTTGCCTCACAGCGTAAAAAACACACAAAAAATAATAATAAAAAATATACAAAAATAAAATATAATGATCCGCTATAAGCTACTATATACCTACATAATGTTCATAAATGTCTTGTTTCACCAGAAAAGGTTGGGGCTTTACAGTGTGGAGTGTGTCTTGCTTAAATGACATATATTATGCTAACTTGACTTTTGTTTTAGCTTTTATCCGTGTTATAACATTCTTCCCTCATCAAAAACATTCCAGGATTTGCATTTATCTTCATTCACATTCACATTAATCCTGTTCACGAGGTTGTCTTGCTCTGAGCCTCACAAATACACTTGCTTTCCAATTTCCCCGATGTGTCACGTCAACAGTTTTAGTCGTTTTTTGAGATTATGAAGATGTATTTGAACAGCAGCAGAAAAGAGAGGGTTTGTGCTTCTGTTTACTGCTGTGTATTTGTAATATCTGAACACATCAATGGTTTAGCACGAGATCCTAAAACCTTACCGCCCAACAACGGTACAGGTCTCTCACATTTCCGCTGTCAAACCGTGTCCATTACAAACAATCACTTAGTTTCCCAGTGGTAATTCCCTCTGCTGCCAGTAGATGGAGGGTTAGCACAAATCCTGATGAAGGAACCCCTCACAGACATAAAATAATGTGTCTTCAGTAGATACATTATTTTACAAATTGCCCACAGCAGCATTGGATGATGGGTCAGATGCAGAAGATAAATGTAGTTATATTTATCATTTCACATGTTCAAAGTGAAGTAAATATGATATTTTTAGAAGACTGTGTGGTTTGGATGTAAATGGAAGGATCTTTGGATGTATTTGAATCGTGTCCGAGGAAAAGCAGATTGAAACTAGCTTTGGCTAAATCTGGCGTAGCGCATTTATTCTTTGTTTGTGTTTGACCTGAACTCTTACCCCGCCATGACGATGAAGAAGTCCAGGCGGTTCCACGTGTCCCCCAGGTAACAGCGCTGTCCGAAGATCCCCAGAGCCACCATCTTGACCACCATCTCCAACGCGAAGAAGATGTAGATGAACGCATCGAACGCCTTTGGAAAAGAAAGAAACGGAAGAGATTGTTTTTTAACCGAGTGCGCTTTGTTTTTGTCACTCTTGGCCAATCGTCTGTACTTGTGCCTCTCAACATTTGTCCCCTCCAGCCTCGTTCATCCTTCTTTTGTTCTGGTACAACCTTCCTCTGCTTCATTTCCATCGCAGCAGCAGCAGCAGAAGCATCATCTCCATCTCTTTTTTCTGTATTTGTTTCACTTCTCTGCGCATGTTTTGACATCTCTTTATGTACTGTTTGAATAATATTAGTTGCATTTTGACCTAGAAATACGAGCCATATATTGATAAAGAGGAAACAGGTGATGCTAGCTTTGTTATGCACAGTCTGTGGGCTCAAATACGACGGTTTATCACAAGATCAAGTTTCTTTTTGTACGCTTTTTGCCGTCTTGTCTAATGTGTTTGGTGTCCAAGCACAAACCTTTACCAATTCAGTAATAATTCTTCAGCCTCGTTCATCCTTCTTTTGTTCTGGTACAACCTTCCTCTGCTTCATTTCCATCGCAGCAGCAGCAGCAGCAGCAGCAGCAGAAGCATCATCTCCATCTCCTCCTTTTCACCAGCTTTTTCTGTATTTGTTTCACTTCCCTGCTCATGTTTTAACATCTCTTTATGTACTGTTTGAATAATATTAGTTGCAATTTAACCTAGAAATACAAGCCATGCATTGATAAAGAGGAAACAGGTGATGCTAGCTTTGTTATGCACAGTCTGTGGGCTCAAATACGACGGTTTATCACAAGATCAAGTTTCTTTTTGTACGCTTTTTGCCGTCTTGTCTAACGTTTTTGGTGTCCAAGCAAAAACCTTTACCAGTTCAGTAATAATTCTGTGGGAATCATTCTGTGGCCTCTTTGTTCAAGACTTTAATAGAAAAGTGGTTGGTATCAGAGCATATGGTGAGGGCCAGGGGGACACATCTGGCCTGTCCTAGCATCAATTACATCCAGTGGCTAACAGGCTCCAGCACACAGCTAACACACAGTACAACACTATTTCAATATGTTTAAAAGGTGCACTGTAGGGACTGTAGTATGATTCCAATGGAGTGCTAAAAATCCATCTGTATCCAAGACGTCGTCGTATCTTTAAATGCCTCGTCCTCGTGCTGCACCTTTTACTTTCTCTACAAGGGAAGTTTCTGCTCTTGTGAAACGCCGAGTCCGTGTGGAGACTATAAGTGACGCTTTTACGCAGGCGACGAGTAAGAGCAAAGACTGCGACAGGAGGCGTGCGCATACTCTGAAGGAAGGATGATTTCTTGGTTTATCAATCAGCATTACTTTCATTTTAAGGCTGCACATTATTGGAAAAGATTGTGATATGTGATATAGCTGTCAATTACTGCAATATTGATGATATTGTGATATTTTGTTATAATTTTTGACACTAAAATAGCACAATAATTCCAGTTATCTTCAAACAAAAGTCCATGCCTTAATTTACCAGTCAGACTATGTCCCAAAGCTAAACATTGACATAACCAAGATTAAATCATGGCTCATTTAGGAAAATATAAACTAAAATTAGACTTTTTTCACACTCAAAAAGGACACAATTGAAAATGTTTCAATTAAAAACAGTAATAATGGACCAATAATAATAACACCAACGATTAAGGTCTGGACTGACACTATAATTCCCATAAGTACAATGGAAAAAATACGGACTCAACCTGTAAACGGACACATTTGAAAGAAACTGAATCTTATTTTTCCCTGAAATTGTATTTTTAGATGTACCCAATTTGTATTTCTGTGGTCCGACTCTTACTATTATATATTTTTTAAAGTAAATTATAATAGTATATCTTTGTATTTATTAAAAAAGTACATTTCTGTCAGATTGAGAACCTTGGTGTTATTGTTATGAGTTTAATTTGCTGCGATATCGATTATTGCCTCAGCGAATATGTTTATCGATATCGTCAATATCGATACTTTTGCTTAATACTGCATATTCTATTCATCTTCAAGGGAAATGCATTAAAGACATGCAGCCGATCAGCAGAAGAAAAACTAAAGAAAGAAACTAAACTAAAGAAACTAAAATCTAAAATCAAATATCGGTATATGAGTAAGAATGAAATACAGTAAATGTGTCTCTTCTCTTCTCAGCCGAACCCCGAGAGATGAACCGTCCAAAGAGGATTTGACAGAGTTCAACAGCTTCTCTCAGTCTCTCATTGGAGCAGCAGAAGTGAGAGTCTGAACCAGCTCGTGAAGCCGAGCGGCGCACTGTGGAGCGAGTGGGAGGGGCAACATCGTCCTGCTCCTCCCACACATGTCCAGCTCCTCCCACACAACATGTCCTGCTCCTCCCACACATGTCCAGCTCCTCCCACACAACATGTCCTGCTCCTCCCACACATGTCCAGCTCCTCCCACACAACATGTCCTGCTCCTCCCACACAACATCGTCCTGCTCCTCCCACACGACATGTCCAGCTCCTCCCACACAACATGTCCTGCTCCTCCCACACAACATCGTCCTGCTCCTCCCACACGACATGTCCAGCTCCTCCCACACAACATGTCCTGCTCCTCCCACACATGTCCAGCTCCTCCCACACAACATGTCCTGCTCCTCCCACACATGTCCAGCTCCTCCCACACAACATGTCCAGCTCCTCCCACACATGTCCAGCTCCTCCCACACAACATGTCCAGCTCCTCCCACACAACATCGTCCTGCTCCTCCCGCACAACATGTCCTGCTCCTCCCACACATGTCCAGCTCCTCCCACACATGTCCAGCTCCTCCCACACAACATGTCCTGCTCCTCCCACACATGTCCAGCTCCTCCCACACATGTCCAGCTCCTCCCACACAACATGTCCAGCTCCTCCCACACAACATGTCCAGCTCCTCCCACACAACATGTCCAGCTCCTCCCACACATGTCCAGCTCCTCCCACACAACATGTCCAGCTCCTCCCACACAACATGTCCAGCTCCTCCCACACAACATCGTCCTGCTCCTCCCACACAACATGTCCAGCTCCTCCCACACAACATGTCCAGCTCCTCCCACACAACATCGTCCTGCTCCTCCCACACAATATGTCCAGCTCCTCCCACACAACATCGTCCTGCTCCTCCCACACAACATCGTCCTGCTCCTCCCACACAACATCGTCCTGCTCCTCCCACACAGCATGTCCTGCTCCTCCCACACAGCATGTCCTGCTCCTCCCACACAGCATGTCCTGCTCCTCCCACACAACATCGTTCTGCTCCTCCCACACAATATGTCCAGCTCCTCCCACACATGTCCAGCTCCTCCCACACATGTCCAGCTCCTCCCACACAACATCGTCCTGCTCCTCCCACACAGCATGTCCTGCTCCTCCCACACAACATGTCCAGCTCCTCCCACACAACATGTCCAGCTCCTCCCACACAACATCGTTCTGCTCCTCCCGCACAACATGTCCTGCTCCTCCCACACATGTCCAGCTCCTCCCACACATGTCCAGCTCCTCCCACACAACATGTCCAGCTCCTCCCACACAACATCGTCCTGCTCCTCCCACACATGTCCAGCTCCTCCCACACAACATGTCCAGCTCCTCCCACACATGTCCAGCTCCTCCCACACAACATGTCCAGCTCCTCCCACACATGTCCAGCTCCTCCCACACAACATGTCCAGCTCCTCCCACACAACATCGTCCTGCTCCTCCCACACAACATGTCCAGCTCCTCCCACACAACATCGTCCTGCTCCTCCCACACAATATGTCCAGCTCCTCCCACACAACATCGTCCTGCTCCTCCCACACAACATCGTCCTGCTCCTCCCACACAGCATGTCCTGCTCCTCCCACACAGCATGTCCTGCTCCTTCCACACAACATCGTTCTGCTCCTCCCACACAACATGTCCAGCTCCTCCCACACAGCATGTCCTGCTCCTCCCACACAGCATGTCCTGCTCCTCCCACACAGCATGTCCTGCTCCTCCCACACAACATCGTTCTGCTCCTCCCACACAATATGTCCAGCTCCTCCCACACATGTCCAGCTCCTCCCACACATGTCCAGCTCCTCCCACACAACATCGTCCTGCTCCTCCCACACAACATGTCCAGCTCCTCCCACACAACATCGTTCTGCTCCTCCCACACATGTCCAGCTCCTCCCACACATGTCCAGCTCCTCCCACACAACATGTCCAGCTCCTCCCACACAACATCGTCCTGCTCCTCCCACACAACATGTCCAGCTCCTCCCACACATGTCCAGCTCCTCCCACACAACATCGTTCTGCTCCTCCCACACAACATGTCCAGCTCCTCCCACACATGTCCAGCTCCTCCCACACAACATGTCCAGCTCCTCCCACACAACATGTCCAGCTCCTCCCACACAACATGTCCAGCTCCTCCCACACAACATGTCCAGCTCCTCCCACACAACATGTCCAGCTCCTCCCACACAACATCGTTCTGCTCCTCCCACACATGTCCAGCTCCTCCCACACATGTCCAGCTCCTCCCACACAACATCGTTCTGCTCCTCCCACACATGTCCAGCTCCTCCCACACATGTCCAGCTCCTCCCACACAACATGTCCAGCTCCTCCCACACAACATGTCCAGCTCCTCCCACACAACATGTTCAGCTCCTCCCACACAACATGTCCAGCTCCTCCCACACAACATCGTCCTGCTCCTCCCACACAATATGTCCAGCTCCTCCCACACATGTCCAGCTCCTCCCACACAACATCGTCCTGCTCCTCCCACACAACATGTCCAGCTCCTCCCACACAACATGTCCTGCTCCTCCCACACAACATGTCCAGCTCCTCCCACACAACATGTCCTGCTCCTCCCACACAACATGTCCAGCTCCTCCCACACAACATCGTCCTGCTCCTCCCACACAATATGTCCAGCTCCTCCCACGCATGTCCAGCTCCTCCCACACAACATCGTCCTGCTCCTCCCACACAACATCGTCCTGCTCCTCCCACACAACATGTCCTGCTCCTCCCACACAACATGTCCAGCCTTCTTATCTTATATTAAGCCCAACCCTTTACACTGAACTTTAATTCATAATGTGGCCTAACTTTGTCAAAATAGTCGCTTATTAGATCAAAAAGAAGCTCAAAGAGTAGACGCATAAAGTAACGGTTTGTGATTAATTAAAAATCTAAAAGAAAAACATTAAGGAAACAGATCGATGAGAGGAATCGACAATGCAGTCGGATAAGATCTGATCAATTCCGTCTCCTCGCACTGCTGCAACATTTCTGGCAGAGGATATACCACTTGCTTATCTCCATGGAAATAGAGAGGTTAGATAGCATACTGTGGAACATTTGGCAAATATGATTAATCGAGAGAAGCTATAGAGAAAAGTTATATAAAAAAACAAATAGACTTGGACAAAGGAAGCAAAAAAGAAGTGAAGTCTTCATAAAAGCGCACTAGAAAAGCCAGAGCCTGGAGCCCGGACACAGTGACTACAATGGGAACACAATTTAGCAGCAGCACTTTCAGGTTATTACCTTTTTGTGGTCCGAGGCAGAAGTTCAATGACAAGCTGGAGATTTAACAACAGCCTGTGGCCGGCTACAAATCCCAGAGCCGCCGCTGGACGAACCACTAAAGCCTGTGTTTGCACTGGCTCCGTGAAAGGTTCCAGCGCTGACGGGAATCCGACTACGCCAAGAAAATCTGACTAGGCTCCATGTATCGGACATCACCTGGTCAAGCATGACTTAGATGGAGTCATTGGCTTCTTTCACAAAGATTGGGGTAGAAAAAGGCAGGACTGGCAAGGGAGACACTGGAAATACAATAAATATGGAACCAAAAGGAACCAAAGTGTTATGCAAAATCCACTAACTGGTTTTCCCCTCTCATTTACCATCTCAAACTAGTGATTCTTGCATGTTTGAGTGATTTTTAATCTCCAGGATTCAAGTCGTCATTGCATTGTGTTGAAGAAAAAAATTAATGCCACAATTTCAACCCGGAAGTCGTTTAATATTTGTGATTTACTTTCTTAGATTGCAGCGCACTGGCTCTTTATTCCACATCTTACCTGTCCCTTGCCCTCATTTCCGCTTCTCTCCAGGTTATTCCCATCAGCTCCATGTCCTTCACAACAGTTCTTTTTACCTTCTATTGTACAGTTTAGTGCAAATCAACCTAATCTGCACTGTCATATTCATTAACCTTCTTTTTGCTTATAACGCACAAATGTCTTTATTACCGATCTTATCTCTCCATGTGATTCCAGCAAGGCCCTCTCAGGTCGAGAGACTGCAGACTATTGAGACGTTTAAAATGTCCATCATCATTCCACACGTCAAGAACGGACAAAAATAGTTTTTTACCACCTGAAAAACAGTGAGGCCAGAATCCGCCCCATTCTCTCATGAGCGAATAGAGAGACACTGATGCATGTGTTTATCACCAGTCGTATAGACCAGGGGTTTCCAAACTGTTCAGACTGGGACCCCCGAAATAACCGTGCAACCGACTGCCGACTGTTAAATTAAATCATCTACAAGTTGCAAAACAGTTGAAATCAGGTTTAATTTTGTTTTATTTTAACGGCTTATTAAGTAATTTGACTTACCGGTAAGTTCAATAAAATATACAGTTTTTGTTTTAAAATACATTACATACAGTGTCATACTTATATAATCAACATCTTCCAAGTCATCTCGTGACCCCCAACTCGTGCCTTACGACCCCTCAGGGGGTCCCGACCCCCACTTTGAGAACCACTGATATCAACTATTGTAATGCCCTGCTCTCGGTCTTCCCAACAATAATAGTTAAGGTTTATTTCAGCTGCACATGTCCTGACTAACTAACCAGGGGGTGGGAACTTGTTACACCTGTTTTAAAATAACTACATTTGCTCCCTGTGCGTTTTAGGATAGATTTGTATGATTCTTTTGTCACAGTTTTAAATATCTTAATGGTCTTGAGCCTTCTTATCTTCCACAACTGCTTTTACCATATAAACCCCTCCTTTCCTCCGGCACCGGGCTCCTAGTCAATCCCAAAGTCAGGACCACACACTCACGGCGAGGAGCCTCTCCAGCACTACAGCCCCCGTCTCTCCTCAGGGCCCTGTGTCTGTTTCCTGTGGCTGAGGGCAACTCTCAGCTCCTGGTGCAGACTGCTCTTTGGATGGTGCTTCGCCAACTGGTTCATCTGTACTCACCCTTATGTCTATCTGTATATGCCTTATGTATTTTACCGTGTGTGTTTGTGTATGGAGGAGGTGGTGGTGGTGGTGGTGATGAGTGTGTGTCTGTGGGTCAAACAAGGAATAAAACATTAATAACGTAATATATATAACGAAAAACAAAACTATCTTGACGCTTCTGCCTCATTTTCACTCACGTACATCACCTCCTCTGCAGTGTGTCCCAGTCACCAAACTGCTCCATTGACGTTTGTATAAATAATGCATGCTTACACTTTCCCTGCGATTGCGCCTCGGCGGCGGGATCCCGGCTCCGCGGCGCTCTAAATGAAAGCGGCGGAATGCATTTGTGTTGTTTGTCAGCGGCGGAATACATTTGTGTTATTTGGCAGTGCCGCGGCCTCCTCTGTCAGAGCATCAGGTTTGATCATGGGCTGGTTTGTAACGCGCTCAGGCTGTCTCTCCGTTTGGGCCTTTCATCATGTGAGAGCGGGGCCCGGTGGAGCCGATGCTGAGCGCAGAGGAGGGGAACGGGGTCGTTGGCTTTTACTGATGGCAGCGCTCAAGTCAGGTACAAAATTTGCATTCTAAACGACCAATATGCTGTTGTTTTAATTGGTGCTAACGCTGCTTACGATTAATTAGCTGATGTTTATTGAGCATGAACAACCACTTTTACTGAAAGAGTTTAATTAATACACACATCACATGGTTATGGTGATTAATAAGCATTTTGATTAAGTCACTTTTGATTAAAAATACTATACATATATTTGTTATATTTTTATGTATTTGTAGCTTTATTCACCTTATTCCAGAAGTTTCCTTTGGTGCTGCCATCATTGTGATCCTCTTCCGGTTGTATTATTCTACACAGGGCTGCCAATCTCAATAGCAAATATGTTCTACAATGTCATTTTCAAGCCGCTCAAGGAACATTTTACACAAATCAAGACACTGTATACAATATTGTGGTGCCAACACTTTTCCTGGAAGTGCCACTATGTAAAAGAAAGGCAGGGCGGCTCGTACCGAGATGGCGCCGCTGAAGGCTGCCTCGGCGTTTTGGTGCTCTCAGTTGGATAACGTTGGTAATAATGTGTTTCTATCTTATGGCTGCCTTGGGCGAGCGCGGTTGGTCAATAAATTGTCAGACAAACTCAGTGACTGGATTCAGGTTTCCGAGCATTAAAACCTGTTTATTTTACAGCCAGTTTAGTTAATAATCCAAAACACTGGAGCAAATCAGTGCAGTTTTGTTCGATGTCTGATGTCTCACGATGTCTCACATGAAATCATTAAAACAGCTCAGATGAGTTCAACAGCAGTTCCATAATATCATCTTGACTGCAGTTACGATTATTGTTCAAACATCAAGATTTAATGATTATTGGCGATTATTGAGACTGTGACGAAACTATATTGAAATGTTTAATTATCTTTACTTCTCATTTCCTATTATGTTTCTGTTCCTCAAGTTTGTGAGCGGCTTTGCAAAATTTAACTTTCTGAAAGACAAATGAAGGTAGATTTGACAAAAACAGAAGACAAAAGAAGTTATTTACATTTTGGTCTATTTTGTGAACTAAAGATTTAACTAAAAATACATTTTTTTGCTTCTAAAATTGTCACGATATTATTTTTTTGGCTCTTATAGTGTGACCTGAATAATCCTGATTATCTGGACGTCCCTGGACAGTACAGCGTTGTTGGAGTTGGTCATACAGGAAACACAGAGGAGCTGTGCCTCTCAGAGCGGGCCAGAAATGCACAGGAGGACATTCACTATCCAAACATCGTCAGCAAAATCCCTTCTGTTGCCATTAGCAACCACCTGAAGAGAGCCCTCTCACTACCTGGGGACACAATATGCTTGTTAGTGAGATAAAGCGTAAAGAGGGGGAAGGGAACGGTAACAGGTACAGAAGGGTGCACAGAGTCTGGAAGAAGAGGCCCTGGCTTTTTTGTCTGACTTTTCGACGATAGATACTTTTAATGCCGTAATGTGGAACATTTCAGGGAAAGCAATAACATCTCCATGCAGACAGGCAGCGGACGCATCAGCAGAAAAGTGCACTATTACGCCATCGACTCCGTGACCTATACCAACCACCTACTGACATCATTAGGTGGTAATCCTGAAGTGCTCCTCTGTGTTTTTCAAGTCCATATCCATCCAACTTCGATATTGAGTCATACTATGTGAAATTATGTTGTGGTAAATTCCTCCGCACTTGAGGCGGCCTTACACACACACTGTCCGTTGCCCATTGCTGGTCTTGTTGAAGATTTTCTATGAACTGCTTATAAATCCCAGTGTTTGTGGGCCCCATGTTCCTACACTGACCTTAAAGTGCAAACTATGTCAGGGTTATGTCAGGTAGTGCACATGGTTATATATAAAAGATAAAAAACCTCATTTTGACAATGTTACTTCCTGGTTGGACACTAGCAGCAGATGTGACATACTGTATAACTGCTCCCTAGCGACCATAATGTAAACAAGGGCCAAAATCCATACGTTTAAGTACATCTTTAAACAACGTGTCACATCACTTCTTTAGACAAGCACGGCGTCCACATTAACTTGTCGTACTGACTTGTCGCCACGTTCGCAAAGTGCCTTACTCATCGTGTGCCGTGCGAGCCATGTAACCGACGCTACATCTACGGGGGTAATGCAGCGTGGCCACATGGTAAACAAACATGAGCGACCGGTTGAATGGTCGTTCCATGGCTCTAAGTGTAATCCCAGTAACATTAAACATCGCCACCAAGAAGTGCATTGGCTCAAATTATGTTGTGCTTGTCATTTCCTAAATTAAGCCTGGCAAATTTACCTCAATAGAAAGCAATTAAAATCCCAGAGGAGGAGAGCGAGTGCGCAGCCAGCTGGCAAATCACTCCGTAGCATATGACCCTTACCAAATAATACAGAGGAGAGAGGGAAATCAGCTGTCATCAGAGGAGGGTAGAGCTGGGGAGAAAAAAATTGTTCTCAAGTAAGAGTGCTGTCACTTCAAGAGGATGTTACTCAG
This sequence comes from Eucyclogobius newberryi, assembly GCF_026437365.1. Taxonomy (NCBI): domain Eukaryota; kingdom Metazoa; phylum Chordata; class Actinopteri; order Gobiiformes; family Gobiidae; genus Eucyclogobius; species Eucyclogobius newberryi. The sequence goes on from NW_027315757.1 coordinate 8,262,463, forward strand.
GTAGAACTTCAAAGTGGTGGTGCAAGAAATGAAGCAAGTAAGAGGAAAGAAAAAGTATTTGGAGAAGCTACTACACAAGCAAGAGTGACTGTCTGTAATATAACGTCTGATTTATAATTTGAAGTTAATATAATGTGAAGGATTAAACCTTGAATGATGCACAAAATCTGGTATTTTCAAAACGTTCAAATTATTTCATATCCTCGACATAGAGTAAAGCTTTTGTCACTCGTAGATGTATTCACAGTGGGAAGAGGAACCAAAACCTTCTCTAACTAAGAGTACAAGAGTTGCGCTGTACAATATATTACTCAAGTAGAATATAAAGGTCTGAAATCTTAACCTATAAGCGTTCATAATGACAGAGAATGCATGGATACGTTGTTGTGACGCCCTCTGCTGGCAAGAATAATGGGTGAAGCAATTTCAAGGGAAAAATTAGCAGCATTACTAATACTAATAGACCATTATTGTGTTTGCTAACAGAAAAATACATTCTAAAGGCTGCTACAGTTCCATACATTAGCTCCAATGCATTTTCAATGGGAGAGTTAGCATTAGCCTCCAAACATCACAAACAATGAAACCCCAGTGTTGTTTTGGCGACTTACAACTCGATCACACATGAGTAACACCAGAACATTAGCACGTTAGCACATTGTTAGCGTGACTGTCCGTTAACAGTCTGCTGTACCGGAGCAAATCAGCTTTATTGCATGTTTGAATGCCTGTTCCTGGGCTCTAGTCGTGCCTTTCTGTGGTGCACACTTTGTAATTCAGATGCAAGAAGATCTCCACAGTACGAGACTGAAGCAGCAGCGACTGTCTTCAACTAGAGATGACTGGAACTTACACGGCACGACCTAAAATCAGAGGAAAATCGTGCTAAAATTGCGTCCTCGGCTCCAAATGAGAGAAATAGCTGTTTATTTGGTTGTTATCTGTATAATGTTCTATGTGATGTCTATAACTGTCAAAATTTGTAAAGTCCACACTTTCATCTAATTCATTATTCTGAAGTATATACAGAATATTGTGCTAATAACCAGCTTCAAAACCACTAGCAGGAAAAACAGTGGTATTTTGTATTCACAGAAATCAAAGCTACATTGAGTTATTTTCCATAAACCATAATCCATAAGTTATACAAATGCCAAGTCTAAGCTGCTTCAATGTAAAAGAAAACCTCCAACCTTATACCTGAATAAAAAGCTATACACATATCTTACCCAATACGTCACTTTTAATTTAGCCAGGAACATAGTCAGAGGAATTGAGTTTGCACACCTGTTAGAAGTAGAAATGGTCTTGTCTTGGCACATCTCACACACACAAACAAACAAAAGCCGCAGGTCCATGAGAATATATTAAAACCAACTCCGTCCCAATTCCCTGTGCAGGGAATTCAGGAGGAAAAGCTAGCGAGCAAGTCTATTTATCTCCGTATCAAAATACAATCCGTCCGTCACGACAAAAGAAAACTCAAGAGGCATTCTGGAATTTGATGTCATCATTTCAGATCGAAGGGTCTACAGAAATCTCTGTGATTCACTGTTTTTTAAGTAAATATCCGAAATGCACAAAGGGTGTCAATATCTGTTCGCGATTAGGTCAACAATGATTTTATTTTTGTTTGCGCCTTAAGAGGAACTATTGTACGTTCTGTGTAGACTATTGTTATGTGGTATTAAATTGCAACATGCATAGATGTGTGTTTTTGTTTTACAATTTGTTCATTCTAACCTGCAATATTGATCTAAAATTGCTTAGAAACAGATTTATTTATTTGTTTAAAACAGCAGAACCCTGAAATTCAGACCTGCCCTCCAGTTCAGTGAAAACTTCTAGATTAGCAACCCAATCTAGGCACATTAGTGTTTGTAAAAGCGACTTTTTGCATGTTGTCATGATTGCCTGACACACTGCATAAATGAAGAGAGTCCAGCTGCTCACGCTGTATGTCACGTCCGATGTCAAAAAACTAAATCAATGACATGTATTTATGGTAGCTGTATGGTTAAGATGGGTAAGGTTAGGATTAGTAGTTGAGTATTAAACTAAATGTGGTGTGAACATGGCACTGCCCGTCGGCTTCAGCTCGACACTTCTCGTATAGATTAGGAGTTCTTTACCGTTTTGACCTAAAGGCCCTCCATGTTGTGCACAAAGAACCCCGGGGCTCAATCTCATATTAAATGTATTGTGTTTTACTCCGTGGAAGTATTCGCAGCTGTACTTTTCCTAACTGTGACTACAATACATGATATAGATGCTGCTTCTGAAGCCGCAGCTGCTTTGGGGCTAACTAGTTAATAATAATAATTTAAAAATATATGAATAAAAAAGGCAATCAATAAAATGAAAATATCAAGGAAGAAGTTAAAGAGACTGTAAACAATTTGGGTCAAAATGAGACTGCTATGTGCTGTCTGCATCTAAATGTAGCATTTTATTCTCTGAAAAGCAGTACGTGTGCTGTTAGCATGCTAGTTGTTGTTAGCTTTACCGTGATGCTAAACTCTGCACTGAACATTGTAAAAAGTGGTTACTAACACCTTTGGACTGTTTAAAAGGAAAAATGGAAAAAACTAGATGTGTTTTTAAGATATATATTACATTGTTTAAACTGTAAAATAAATTGTGTTGCTAACATGCTGTGAGTGGGCCCTCACTGCTATTGCTAACAGCTATGCTAATTGTTTTGTAAGTCTATTGCCATAAATACACTGAGATTACGCTAAAAAATACACAAAATCCTGCTTATTGTTGTAAAAGAAAATGTCCTGAAAATACTGTACAACCTTTATTATATTTTTATCTATATCTATATCTATATCTTTATATATTTTTATTCTAATACAGTTTTTCTGATTCTAATAACTGTATTTTCCCCCTTTTAGCACTAACATGGAGCAGAGTAGCTTTCCTTTATACTGCGCCAACAATACAATTTAGAGCCAGTTCATAATAATATTGCAAGATTTTTGAAAATGGCCGATTGTTACAAACTCTCTCCTCATCTCATTAGCCTGCTCCCAGTGGGTCGGAATGGAGAGGATGAAATAAACGGTTATTAGGGAGGTTTTTTGGCACAAAGTCTGCATCTAATATGTCTATGTGAATGAGGGGAGCCGTTAAAATATGTAAATAAAAAGATGATTGTTTTTCATTGATTCTGTACCGATGTAGAACAAGGCCCATTGTCGGTGATTCTGTGGCATTTCACAAGCCCAATTTCTAATGAGGCCTGGAGTATTATTGAATTACAAAATATCAAACTGTAGTTTCCTGGGTATTGCTTTGCAGTGGTGTAGTAAAATGGTGTACACAGACTGTAACGGTATAGATTGTTTGCTCCCCGTTTGTGCCGCATTCTCAGAAAACTCTTAAAACAAAAGTATCAAAGTATCTTAAATGTGCACTATGTCATTTTTCTGGAGGGTCCGCAACCTCCTTCTGCCTGTATAGTTTGCCTGGAATGCGCTTATTTATTTTATTTTCCACAGAAGAGTATCGTGTAAAAGTAGCGCTTTGTGATAAAATGACACCACTGTAGGTTTTCTGCGGCTAATAATAAAGCATTTTGTTTCTCTTGAACCCAGAAGTAAAGGACGAAACCAGTGCTCTGATTGGCTATGCTTGGGTGGACCGCCTGAGTTTCCCTTCACTGTCTGAAAAAAGCTGTTCTAAAGCCGTGCATGCACTTAAAAAATGAAAGCACGCGTCTGTCTTGCGTTTGTATAGACCTTTCCAGTGTTTGCAATTTTCAATGGGAGAGTTAGCATTAGCATTTCAAACATCACAAACCATGAAAAACCAGGGCTCTTTTTTGCGACTGACAACCACTCGACCACACGATAGTAACTTCCGAGCCTTAAAGCATTACCACATATAGTTTTATGTATATTATTGATGTTAATGCGATTAGAGCTGATATCAGAAGTACAGTATGCTGGGGAAAAATTGCACCAGAAAACATGGGCCACAAAAGTTTGACAATTAGTTTTATTTCATGAAGCACCTTTGAAAAAAAGGTTTACATCTCAATGGATTTTACCTGGATAAATAGTCTTCATGAATAGAGATTAGAGTGGATAAATATTCCAGGCAAATAACAGATCCATTGAGACCAGAAAATCCTAAATGATCAGCTGCACCCCGGGTTCCTCACAATTCGACAGCATTCTAGTCACAAAAACGAGCCTGAACCCGGGACACTAATTACGGCGCCCACTGCACCCCTCATTACCGCAAACAATGACGACGGCTAACGAACTCATCACAACGTTCAGCCTCGACATGGACTCGAACCGCGAGAGAGCGCCGGGCGCGCTGAAAGCCACGTACCTGCAGAATCTGGCAGCGGTCCGAGGTGCAGTCGATGTTCTCACACGGCTGGTACATGCCCAAGGTCACGCAGTTCAGCAGGATCACCATGATGCTAATCCTCTCGAACCACGTGCAGGAGGCTGAGTCAAGGAGAACGTCCACCAGGGGGAGCAAAACACGGTGCTTTACTGAATGGGTAAATGTTGGTGCTTCGTGATGTAATGAAAGGAGAGAAGAATGGAGTTTTGTTGGGAATTTTCGAGATGTTTCTGCTGCTGCGGTGAAGATAGGGTGGACAATTGATGAAGTGGAGAGAGAGTGCATTTACGGTGTAGTGTATATACTGGTTTCAGAGATGATTGATGGACAGGCAAAGGTAAACATTCAATTGGCATGTTAAATTACATTTTTAATCTACTGTGTAAATGTAAACATGCTGATTTTTAGGCAATGTGTAATACAAAATCAATGAATAAATCAATCAATTGGAATCCTCTAAAAACAGACTATATTGGAGTATATTAGAGGATAGGTTTAAAAAACAAACAACTTCCATTCAAAAAAATAACACACCGCTATTGGTTAGATTGTTTCATATTTTTATAAGCATGAAAAATACACACAATACAATGTAAAGCTATTTAAAATGACAAGCACATAAAAGCAGAAATATGTCTCGACCGTATCAGTTCAATGCAGTCAGACTGAGACCAACCTTTCCAACCGGACCAGAGTTTGCTTGTAGAGGCTAATCCTAGTTATTTGTTCCTTCGTTTTAACCTCTTCGGAAAATAATGACTGCATGAGCCTGTTTTAGGCGTAGTACCACTGGTGTAGTCGCAGCACGATAAAACGACCGTGTTGCTCCAGCCATCTCTCTTTATTAACAAAGTTTTACAACAAAACTTCTTCACCTGTTTTACATGACAGGTAACAGTAGTGCGCCCCCAAGCGTCCAGGACATGCACACACATGCAAACTTCTTTTAAATAAAACACAAATGAGTTATTATGAATAACAAAATTAAGAATGCAAAATATCAAACCATATAAAATGGCGCTTACATTCCGGCCCCTAATTGTTACTTCGGGGGAATAACAATTACCAAAACAAAAATACAAGCGACATTTCGTCTGTAAATAAACATTTGAAACATGAAACTTGTTTACATACATTACTCCATTTCAAGCAACAGACACAGTTTGTCTACTGGTCTTTCCAAAACACTGCTTTTAGTTTTTACCAAAACCCTTCTAACATGACCTTTGGAATCACAGATAGATTTTTCAACCTTTCCCATCAACCATGAACCTCTTGGTGCACTATCATCTACTATAAGAACAACATCACCAGGTATCAGGTTTCTTTTGGCATTAAACCATTTTTGTCTCTCTTGCAAAAGTGGGAGATATTCTTTGGTCCAACGTTTCCAAAAAATATCTGACAGATATTGAACCTGACGCCAACGTCTCCTTGAGTACAAGTCCTCCTTCTGGAACACACCATTGTCCAATACAGGATCTAGTTTGACAACATGACTCGTTCTTTTAAGCTTTTCACCCTTTTGCAAAGTTTGTATCTCATCTTTGTAGCTTTGTCTTTGACAAAACTTCACAATCTCAATCTCAGCATTTTCCAATTCTGCTACTGTCAAATAACTTTTGATCGTTTTTGACTTAAGCCTTTGCTTTTTGTTTGTGACATTTTTGCTTGGACATTGAACATCACTAACTTTTCTCTCTTGAGTCTTTTCTTTAAGAAGCTGTTTTAGTCTCAGCATCCAGGCAACAGCTTTCTTTAATCTGTGCCAGTCTGAGTAGTGACTGATAAGTTTACTGATTGGATCAGCTTGCACAATGTCAACATTAACACTCATAACCTTCACCTCAGCATCATTTTGAACATCCTTTGATATTATTGGTGACACAGGCCAGTGTGTACTGTCTTTACTTAGAAATTCCGGTCCATCAATCCAAGATTTGTTTGAAAGGAATTCAGAGGTTTTCATGCCCCTCAAAGCATGGTCAGCAGGGTTCAACTCAGAGTTCACATATCTCCACTGACTGACATTGGAATGATCTCTGACAAGTGACACTCTGTTTGCAAAAAAAGTCTTAAATCTGAGACCGTCATTTGCAACGTACCTTAGCACTGTAGTACTATCAGTCCAGAACACTGATTCTTTCAATGGCATTTGTAGCTCATTTCTCATTAGTTTGTCCATCTTTACAGCCACAGCAGCAGCCGTTAGCTCTAACCTAGGAATCGTTGTTTGTTTCAGGAGGTGATACTCTGGACTTGCCTATTACGAACGAACAGTGAGCTTCGCCCTTTTCGTTTGTCAGTCGAAGATATGTAACCACTCCGTACCCACGTTCACTCGCATCTGCAAAATGATGCAGTTGTGCAGATGTAACATTGCCATATCCGACTGGTTTGAAACACCTGTCAACTGTGAAACCTTTTCAAGGTCTGATATCCAAGCCTGTGACTTCTGAGCAAGTTCTTCAGGTATATCCTCATCCCAAGAGAATTTCTTTCCACACAGTTCTTGCAAGATAATTTTTGCAGGGAGAATAACTGGGGACAGGAACCCTAATGGATCATAGATTGAACTCACAAATGACAAAATGCCACGCCTGGTTTTTTCCATTGGCTTTGCATTGATCTTAATTTTAAATGAGTCGGTTTCAATACACCAGATTACTCCTAAAACTCGTTCATCCGGTAGATTGTCATGACAGAGATCTAATGTCTTGACCTCAGACGCTCTTTCTGTTTCAGGTATGGAGGCCAAAACAACTCTGCTGTTGCTATTCCACTTAGTGAGACGAAAGCCTCCATTTGCACAAAGTTCTGTCAGTTCTTTTACCATGGTACAGGCATCGCTTTCATTTGACACTGAGAAGAGACAGTCGTCTACATAAAAGTTATTCTGCACTGCACTCACAGCCATGGGTGCCAATTCTTCTGTAGCGTCTTCTGCAGTTTTCCTTAAGGCAAAATTAGCGCAACTGGGTGAAGATGTTGCACCAAACAAATGCACTGTCATTTTAAACTCCTGCAGGGGTTTATCCAAATTTCCTTCAGGCCACCAGAGAAAGCGTAACATGTCTGTGTCCTCTGGCTGTACCTTAACCTGATGATACATTGCTTCTATGTCTGACATCAAAGCAATGTGATCATGTCTGAATCGAGTTAACACTCCTATTAGTGTATTAGTCAAATCAGGACCTTGTAAGAGTTCCTGGTTCAGTGATCTGCCCTGATATGAGACTGTACAATCGAAAACAACACGCAGCTTTCTTTTCTGTGGGTGGTACACCCCGTGATGAGGTATGTACCATACTCGTCCATCGTCACGATCAATTTGTTCTTGTGGCACAGGAACGGCATATCCTTTGTCTATTAGGTCAGGCATGAATGCCTTATACTCTTTGAGTAAGTCATTGTTTTTGAGCATTTTCCTTTTAAGGCTTTCTGCTCTCTGCACAACTACTGGGCGATTGTTTGGTAGTTTGACAGATTTGTTCTTTAGATGTAGGCCCACACAAAAATGACTGTCAACCTTTTTAACAGTGTCCTTAACAAAGTCCATGAATTGTAAATCCTCACGAGACATTTCCTGCCTCTCATCAGAGGCTTTTTCTGGAAAGTCGTGATTAATCTGTTTCAAACACAGGGTTTCTATTTCTGACATTGAAATGCGATTTACAAAAGCACTTTGGTCAGTTTCAGAGTCATTTCCTTTCAATGGGCCATTTATTACCCAGCCTAAGATTGTTTTAACTGCATAGGGACCATCATCTATGCTGTGGATGATTTCCCAAGGTTCCATAGCCTTGTAAGCATTTGCTCCAATCAAAAGTCCAACATCTGCATCTACTTCTGGCAGTTCTACACCATACAAATGTGGCCAATTTTCTAAGTCTTGTTGCATAGGAATGCTTTCTTTAGAAACTGGGATGTCCTTGTGAGTGTACGTGTCCGGTAAATCAATGTACACATTCTCTTTTGCACCACAAACTTCTAAGCCTGAAACTATATAACTAGGCTCTACCTTTTTCTGACCCATGGTGCGAAGAAGGATTTGCGTTTTCTTTCCTTCTATGCCAAGTTGTCTCATAAGTTTCTCTGAGCAAAAAGTTGCTTCACTGCCATTGTCCAAAAATGCATACGTTTCTACAGTTTTGTTGTTTTTCTTAAGCTTAACATGAACTGGCACAACCGCCAAAACTCTACTGCTGCTACCGGCTCCGGTAGCACCACATGTACCACCTGTGACTGGAATAGGACTCGTGACTTCAGTGTTTGAGTTTACAGTGGCATTGTTGAGATTGTCCGGAACAGCTTCATCCACTGTTTTATCGTAATGAAGCATATTTGGATGTCTCTTGGAACAATAGTCACATTGGATTCGTTTCTTACAGTCTTTACTCATATGCCCTTGTGTCAAACACGAAAAACAGAGTCCTTTTCCCTTAAGAAACTCTATTCTTTCCTTTTGAGGCAGTTTTCTTGGTTGCATGGTTTTTGAAACGCATCAACTGTAGGACGCAAGTTGCCTTTATTAGCATCTGGCATGCTTTCTCTTGTTGCAGGTGCCACACTAGTAGCAAAAGCACTGTCCTTTGGTCTAAATGCCCTATTTGGATTTATGTTTTGCTTGACTTTGTCATCAGCATCTTTAATGTTACCAAATAAAGGATCTGAAGCTATTTTAGCTTGTCTGTTCACAAATCGAACTAGATCTGAAAACTTTACTCTCCTCCCAGATGTTTCCTGAATGTCAAAGACAAAGACTCTCCACATTTCTCTCATCTTGTAAGGTAACTTGGAAACTACGACTCTTAGGTTTGTTGGGTTGTCTAGTTCCTCAAGGTGATTAATGTCCTGCATTGCATTGTTACAACCAGTAAGAAATAGAGAGTAACTGTGTAGAGTTTTTGCATCATCTGCCTTTACCTGAGGCCAGTTTACAGCTCTATTCAGGTAAGCATTTGCAATTTTGATCTCACTGCCATAGTGATGGTGTAGAAGTTTCATTGCCTCTTGGTACCCAAGCTGAGGCATCATGTGCTGACAACTTCTAACTAAGTCTTTTGGTTCACCTCTTGTAAACTGTTCAAGATAATAAATCCTGTCACTGTCATCATCAGTTTTGCTACTGATTGTGTGTTCAAATGCTCTTAGAAAAGGTTTGAACTCTAAAGGATCACCACTGAAAATAGGCACATCTCTCTGAGGTAAGTTTGTGAGTCTTTGTTGCTTTACCAACATTTCTGTAACGTCATTCTGTTTTAGCATTACTTCACACAAGTTAACTGTATTGTCCATTTCTACTTGTTGAGTGGGGATCTCCTGTTTAAACATTTGAGGTCTATTTAAGCTGTGAGCATTCGGCTGTTCATTATTAGTCACAACAGAGGGAACTCTGATCTTCTTGTAACCCCTAGGTGAGTGTTCACGTTGGCTGGTTACACTTCCATTTTCACCTTCTTCATACTCACATTCCTCCAGCACCTTTATCTTTGCTGTAGAAGCAGCAATCTGAGTTTCCATTTCTAGCTGCTCTTTCTTGGCCTTTAACTTCAGCTCCTCAAACTCCAAAGCTTGTTTTTCTTTGAGCTTCTCTGCTTGAGCAACAAGAGCAGCTCGTTCTGCTTGTTCCTTACGACGTGCAGCAGATGTAGATGATGTAGACGATGTAGTTGAACCTCAGTTGTCTTGAAGAAATAGTCCAGTTTTCAGCTTCCATGGTGAAACTGTTGTACTGGTCCTTTTTAGGTAGGAACCAGTATGTCTGATCAGCTTCCCTTTCTTCCTCACACAACAGCTGAAGTACATTTTCGTTTGACTGAACAAAGTCGTTCATAAGTTTTGAAAACTCGTTTAAATGTTCATCAACTGTGTCAGGATTTTCACTATTTTTCATCATAGTACTTATCTTGTTCATTTTCGCAGTCAATTGAGCAAGCTTTGCTCTTCTTGCGTTCATTTGTCTGTGCAGTGCGTCTTCCAACCCTTTTTCCGTGTACCTTGACGCCCTCTTGTGGACATCCTCGACACTGCACTCATTTTCTCTCGCTCTGGTTTCCTGCGTCATGTCGTCCTCCATTTTGGCTCAAATTAGCCCGCAAATGTTCATTGGCAATCAACAGCAGTTCAAATAAAGTAGTCTATGACACAAAGCGTGCTTTGCTTTCTTCTTGAGTGTCATCTAACAAAGACTACAACATTCCTGTTGTCTCATATTCTCTTCAGCGCAGGTTACCAGTTCGTAGTTTTTTCTTGTTATCTTGCCACGATGTTGGGCTCCTCCACGGCTCGTGCTCTGGTTGAGCGCGGTCGTTTTACTTATTGTAGAGGCTAATCCTAGTTCTTTGTTCCTTCGTTTTAACCTCTTCGGAAAATAATGACTGCATGAGCCTGTTTTAGGCGTAGGACCACTGGTGTAGTCGCAGCACGATAAAACGACCGTGTTGCTCCAGCCATCTCTCTCTATTAACAGTTTTACAAACAAAACTTCTTCACCTGTTTTACATGACAGGTAACAGTAGTGCGCCCCCAAGCGTCCAGGACATGCACACACATGCAAACTTCTTTTAAATAAAACACAAATGAGTTATTATGAATAACAAAATTAAGAATGCAAAATATCAAACCATATAAAATGGCGCTTACATTGCTTTTTGATCCGGTTCAGAGTTTGATTGCGCGTTCCCAATTACACAAACCACCCGGACTATCCAGACAAATGGACTCTGATTTGAATCAAAATCCTAAGTCTTTCTGTTTTATTGAGCATTTCTGCCATTAAATCTCATTCATTACAACTGAGAGCTCACATTAGCAACCTAGCTTCTGTTGTTCTCCTCTTTGTAATTTTCTATGCTACCAGTAGATGGAACGCTATAACAACTCCTGATACAGATGAGGTGTCATAGATACAAAGCAATATCATAACTACATAAACACAAGAGCATGTTTAGCATATGTGTCCTTTAATACAGCATAGTATATGTGTCCTTTAATGCAGCGCAAAAAAACAAACAAAAGAAACAACTAACTTAAATGGGACATCACTGGGAACAATAGTCTCGGTTGACAACTTTCACTAAGAATCTGGCAGCGGATTCTTAGTAAAAGAAAATGAAAAAGAAATAAACAAACAAAAACAATACACTATGCTTAAAATAACACGGCCTCATTTGGGATATAAATGCCCATCCTTAAAATGTAGTCATTGTTCATTTATTTCCAATACAAACACGTATAGCCACGAGGGTTTTGTCTACAATAATGAATAATGCATTTGCTGCAATTGTCACAAGTCGGGCCCAAAATGAAAAATGTATGCTTGATAAATATGCAGCGTCCCTCCATGATGCTTGTGCTGTATCACCGCACTTATATTATTCAGTCAATTCTGCCACATTACAAACGGAAATATAGGCTAAAGTGATTCATTCTTACCGAGTGAAGAGGAAAGAATAAATACATTACACATTAAAGATGGCCTTAAACTAGTCATCAAGCCAAGTTACATGTCAGGGCTCTCATTTATATAACATTATGTGGAATTCTTATTAAAAGTGAGCACGCAAACGAAACAGAAACTGCCTCAAACTCACAAAAGTTCAGCATTTCTGGTCCGAACCGCGCATTTTAGGTCAAATTGTCTTTTTATAAATCCCGAACTTAACGTGGAATGAGACGTACGTAGCATTTGTGTGCGTGCGCTTGCTTTATAAATGAGACCCGGGATCTGTGGAGAGGTGTCCCCGCTCACAGTAAGAATGTCTGTTTTTCAAGGTATTTTTGAGCAATAAAAACACCCGTGATTAAATAATTGTTTGGACGTTACCGTAAAACATACCATGGAAAATAATAACAAGTCACCTGAATTAGAAAAGTTATATAAATTACGGTAAATAGTCACGTTTATACAATAAGGGCACGGAAAACAAGGAACCACTCACTCATTCACATTCATATTCATACACCGGTTTATGCAGACACTACTCGGCAACTCGGATTGTACTAAACAACTTAGCGCCGATCATCTTTGCCCCAAATGTGAGACAACTTGCCCCAGTCGACAGCAGGTCAAAGAAACGAATCGGTGCGAACGTGAGCTGAGACGGGTTCAGGGGAGTCGAGTAAATTAGCATTAGCTCTTAAACGTTGAAGTTATAATTTGCGGCAATTATACATTAAACACAGCGGCAACTCATTTACTTTGAGCATTTGATTCCCGGACACGCTGGGAGCTGTATTACTCACACCTTTTTTTGTTCTATGCAGCGCGAATAAACACAATAAAGCTCCCATTTCACTTTAACGTAGCGTAATAAAACAATGTGTTAGCCCGCATAGTTTGTCATCGCTGCTGATGCCAAACACACGCCGAACATTTTCCTGTCAGTTTTTCACCTGGTGCAGTTGAATGCCTCTCCTGGTCTGCTCCGGGGTCAGCCCTACGATCCTCGGTTCCTCCTACGAGAACATAGATACCTTCCGGCGATGGAGGTACCCATGTTCCCCAAGTACATACTGTAGCTTTATGTCTTATCTTTTCATATTTTTTTGTACATTTGTTTGTTTTTCACATGGGTTAAGGTTAAGGGTTAGGATTAGGATCAGTCAGAATGCTTAAGGTTAGCAAGGGTTATGTTTGGGAATAGTGCCAAGTGGACATGGGGACTTCTTCTCCACATCCAAATACCTTTGTTCTCCTCTACCTACAGTACGTTCCTCGGTCAATAGAAAATGGGGGACATAGGTACGCTCCCGTATTGTCCTCGTGTGACGGGACTGCACTGTTACACGCAGCAGTAACACCACTAAACACCCACCTCTCCACATGTGTCATTGAGATCTTTGACGTTCCATTCAAGACACCTCAATGGTAGTTCTTTGGTTTGGGCGAATTTTCGAAAAATCGGTTTGAATTGGCCTAGGCAAGCTATCCAGTTTTCTTGCCGTGCATTCACAGGTAGTGACTAAAGACTGTTTGACTTGATTAATTGATGGTCATGGAGCAGGCTGTGCGGAAACAATCGCCAGTATTTATCCGAAAACTCTTTAAGACGTCGACAGTTTGAAAAGCTCCCTTCAGCGGCGGCTTATAGCTCCTGTCTTTTCCCGCTGTTTGTTTATAGCCAACTCCTGCACCGCTACACTCTCCCTAAGCCTTTTGTACATCACTTTTTATTCTTCTTCCACTTCTTCGCTCCTCGCGGTACTGCGCATCTGCTTCTCCATTGAGGTACATCATTGGGGCAGTGGTATTCAAGACGAATTTCGCTACTCAAGCTGCAACGCCGACGACTTAAAACGGCGAGATTACGGTGCGTCTCAAAGCAAAATGCACTTAGTTTTCCCAGAAGGATAAACGGCTGGTTGTTAAGACTGTCATACCTGAGAATGAATCAAAATGGATTACTTGAAAGAGCGAGAACATGCAGAAGGATTTTGTTCTGTGTGTTTGTGTTTGAGAATGGAAGAGAGTCGATGAAAAGATCTCGCAGCCAAATTGACATTATTTTCCCCAAGAGCTCGTTCAAGCAGTGGAATTTGATTTGCATAGACATTTTGAAAGACAATTGTACCTTCAGACATTTTTACTAGGGTTGTATTTGTAAAAGTCTCTTGTTTTTTGGTTCCATCAAATATAATTTAGTTGTATCTCTTTTTTTGTGTTTCCATCCTTTAAAAATGGCCATTTTTGTGCATTATTGTGTCGTTTAAATCCAATATTACGTCTATTTATTCTATAATACTCTGTCATTAGTATTGCTGCAATGAAGAATTTTTTAATGGAATGAAAAGAAATAAAATGCTCCGCTACAAGAAATACTGGCTTTTAGACGACATTACAACAATATCAAATCATATTGAATCCAGACGGGAGAACTAAAGTGGATATAGTTAAACAAGAAGCTAATTATTCTTGTCATTTGTGCATTTCCCTTTGTGATATTTCCTGGAAAAGTACAATGTGATCAATACAGAAACCTGGCTCTTGTGCCCTTCTGAGAGTCCCACATTTTCACATTCAAGAATCTGAAAACAACCAATACAACTCCATCTACTACTGCGCCTTCTATTACTGATACTTCTGCAACTAATACTACTGCTACTACTACTACCATTAATACTACTTGATTTGTTAGACGTGTTAAATTCAGACACTAAATCATAGTGTATCAAAGGTAGATACTCACATAAGATCACATAAACAAGATAATGTGACATTTTCTGAACAGTTTAAGAACAATCTTGAGCTTGATCAGAACTAGTACAATTCTATGCTGCACATGTCTTTGTATCTGTTCCTATTCAAATAAATTAATCAAAGCATAGATACTTCCCATGATCCTAGTTTGACCCATGTTTAAAATTGGATTGGTAATTTTCCAGAGCGATGTTGGTAAAGCCTTTTGTATTTTATTTTTGCAAATAGCAGTTGTTGTCATATTATTAGTGCTGAAACAGATCTAATCATGGACACATTTAAGATAAACTGGAGTGAATGGGACACCTCCTTTGGACCTTATATGCCAAAAATTGTTTTGATGCCTTATTTTATCTTAAATTCTAAAACGTTTTGTGTGTGTATTTTATTTTTATTTATTTTTCAAATAATTTTTTCTCTTTTTATGTTTTTTTATGTGATCCCAAACTCTGAATAGCCCTAAAAATTGCATTTTTCATTGACATTGTTGTATTGAGTGTCCAAATCGATTTAAAAATGTTAGTAGAACAATAAGTACTACTACTACTACTACTACTACTACTACTACTACTACTACTACTACTACAACTACTACAACTACAACTACAACTCCTGCATCTGTTCATTTCCGTTTAGTTTACAGTTCTTCTTCTGCCCGAGCTGGAACACAATGCAAGGTTCAGCCAAAGTTCAAACACTGACTGTATCCACTGCCTTTATTTAGTGCTTGAAAATGGGCTCCAGCGTTCACATTTCTCCTCAGGGGCCCGCGGGAGTGTGGGAGCGATACAGGGCCCAGTTATGGACGGTCTGCTGACAGGGCACAAGTTTTAACCTTTAACGACGTGGGCGAGGCCTCTGTCGATTTTATCCCATTGTTTTTTTTCGTTAGCTCATAGAGAAACTGTCAAATTTTATCCAATTTGGTTATTTTATTTGTCTGTTTATGGTTTTTTTCAGACCATGCGAGCGAGGAACATTTAGAGATGTATCAAAAAATGAATTGCTGTTTTATTAAGAATATGGAGTTTATTGTTTATAATTTAAACTGCTAAACTCATCTTCCAAATAAAGGTCTAATGTTATATTTCTGCACTTTTCTGGTAAAATTTTTGATCTATTCACATTTTTTACAATTCTTGAACCTCTACCAAGACATTTACAGACAAGTTTGAGGATGCATTGTTAAAATATCATTAGAATATTGTTAATGAGATACTGCCAAAACATACTGATATTCTTTGTTGTCATATCACCCGTTTCTTTCATGTTAGCATCACGTCGCTTATAGTTTTGCTGTTCTTTATTCATTTGCAGTACATCGTCCTCCTTGAATGTATCTCCATGGAGACAAGCAGGTCACATTTTTGAGATATTAAACTTTGACAATCAGAATCAGAATGTTCAGAAATTGAATTGAGGCAAAAGTGAAAAACTGTCATATATTGAGCTGGGATCAGGTCAAAACGATGAGCAGTTTGAATGTCTCTAACAAAAAATAAGCAACAGTTTTTCATTTCCATTGTATAAATAATGATAAAAAAGGTCTGCCCGAAGCTTGTAGTAATTTTTCTTTCACTCCACTCTCGGTGGTGGTAAGCTGCTATTGTAGCCACAGCTGCCTTGGGGACGACTGACAGAAACATGGTGGCCCCTCCCGCCACCAATCACTCACGCACACACCAGATTCACACCAGGCAACGTGGATGAAGTGTCTTGCCAAGGAACAGAGCCGCCATCAGTTAGTTACTTCTCTATTACAAGGGATTTCTTTCAGCTCCAGATAAAAGTACATTTTGTATATGTTTTAAAACTTGAAGACAACTGTAGGTCAACACTTCTGACAGAAAAGTTATATAATGCACTTTTAAGTAGCTAGTTGTCCATACACTTTAACAACACATTTCCAACAGCACAGTATCTACCTTTAAGTGTCATGTTGATAACCGCCGTGTTAAAACATTTTTTCATTTCAAACTGCTTCACTCCAAATGAGTCAGCCCACGTATCTCAGTATTCAAATGGAAAATGAGAAATGACAGATACACCACCAGTGACCGTTGAAATCCACACAAACACCAAAATGAGTGTGTGTCAGCCAAAGCCAAAGCCGAAACAAGCGCGCACTCAAACCTAACACAGTCCGTTTTTGCTTCTCACGCTAAGCTAACCGTCCACAGTGACACGTGCGGAGAGTCCCAGCTGGTGGTGAGTTCATTTTCTCCATCGCGCTGACCCTGCCTTCTCCCCCAGCTCGCCGGGAGAGAGAGGAAGAAGGGGGGGGGGGCCACTCGTGTCACCCCTTAACTGTGTAGGGAGCCCGCTAAGTGCCTCTGACAACGAGAAGGCTGAAGGAGAAGGGGAAGAGAGAGGAAGGCTGCAGAAAGACGTCATTACATGGTTTTTACTCCGATGAACACAAAATATGAGATAAATGAGACATGTTATGCTTTTTTCAGGTACTTAGTATTGAACTATAACGTAAGTAAATCATCATTTTAAATTTTGGCCATTGTAAATTGTAATATTGATATAAAACAGCTTAGTAAAAAAATGACTTCCTGTTCAAAACTGCAGAACTGATAAGCCCCGCCTCTTCATCGTCACATTTCACTGTAACAAGAATGTCATTTATATATTTTATTGTTGTGCCTATGTGATATTTTTTAACCCTACGTGTGTCACTCGGAGTCTGGATTTTTTAATTAATCACAGCTAGGCACAGGGATGTGGGCGGGGATAGGGGGTAGGACAATACAGGATTAGTCAAACATGTATGAATCAACCAAAATACAACTTTGAGTAAACTTATAGTGAGGAAATCCAGATTTAACAAGATAAAAGTTCATTAAAGTTGAGTTTAAAGTTTTGTATAATACGTCCTCTTTAAAGGACAACTATTTGCATATTTGTATTATTGTCCTTTAAACATGCTCTTGAGTACCTTTGCTTTGGTATCTCATGTTTTAGAACTTTAAAAACCACATTACTTCGTATCCGTCAGGTGTTCCCACTTCAGAAATTGAGTTAGAGCTCCACCTGCTGCAGAGGGAATGACATTAGGGAGATAAACAAACCTAGCTTTCCTCCGACATAATAATCCGGACATGCAGTTGTAATGAAGAGAAAGGCTTTTTTGGAGACGTGCGGTGAATGACTCAAGCTCGGGTCGGGTTTGGACAGTATGTGCGCAGGCTCGGGACGGGTCAGGCTGGATTTCTTAGGCCCAATTACAACGCTAATGAAAGCGATCTAGTGTTATTATGGCTGCGGTCACAAGCACACACTAAAACTGCTTATTGATAGAGTTGTATGATTATTAAAATGACAAGTAAACGGCTAAATCTCATGTGACTAAAATGATTTCTGTCTGATAATAGTCCCTCGGAGAATTCACATCAGAATATTATTCGCTGTCAGCATGTAAATGATCGATCCAGGGGCAGCAGTCCGAGCAGAGAGGCCATGACTTTCCACAGACACTTCCTCCAGCTCCTTCAGGGGGATAATGAGGCGTTCCCAAGCCGAGAGACCGTCCCTCCAGCATGTCCTGGGTCTTCCCCTGAGCCTCCTCCTGGTGAGACATGCCCATCGTTCTTTTTACACATATTAAAATGGAAGGGCCATGTGCAAAAAGCAATTTATTATCTGAGTGCGTTTCTTATTTATCTTGCCAAGATAAGTGTTTTCTATTTGTCAATAATGATAATCACTCAAGAGTGGATACCTTAATTTAAATAAATTGACTTTTGTGAATTTGATTAAAAAATACATTAAAGGCGTTATGGACGATTTTTCGTCGATTTGAGAACGCAGGCGGAAGTGCGCATGCGCACTCCCCCGTGCGGACCGATACAACACACACGTGCGTTTGTTTATTAGCGCAACGGAGCGCATCGCATCTCTCGTCTCCCGTAGACTTCTGTCCACTTCTGCGTCAGCTCGAACTGTCTTTCTCCGTCTTCATTTAGCCCCGTACACTGAGGGAACTATATTATGATGGATCCATGCGCTTAGGCACGCGGAAACGTGGGGACGAGCCTGACGCGGCTGCAGGTGAGCGGTAGGTGCGTTTTATGATTGATACGTGGCAGGACAAATGATTTATCCACGCCACGAGGAAACATGATAAAAAATTTGCTGAAAAAAATCGTCCATACCACCTTTAACTGAGTCACTTTTCTGGTTGAGGGCATCAACCACCTTGTTTTTACTGAGATGACATCGCTTTGTCTGGAATATTCCACAGTATGGCATTAATTCCATGGAGACAAGTTACAGGTCTGATCTGCGTTTTTCAACCTTTTATTTTGGCAATAAACCAATTGTTTTATGCAAAACTGTGGAACATTTCAGGCAAAGAAATAATATCTCCATCGAGACTACAGTCATCACAATGTTGTGTCTTTATAGATTTGGCCACGGCCACCGGGGGGCACTCTAACAGGAAGCAAAAGCGTTTGACACACGTCAGTGGATGCACTGTCCAAGGGACGAGGTCGTGTTGTCTGTATTTTAAGCTTCAAAACTCTGTGTGTTTTATTATAATCAGACTCAGGTTCACAGAGAAATCAGTCTACTGAGGAAGTGAATCTAGACGCCGCTGAACATAAAGACACATGCAAAGAGCGGAAATGCAATACACGGCAGTCTGCAGTTTAGAACCTGCCCGACCTGACTCATGGAAAACCTGTGCATCACTACCATGGACCTTATGTCTGTGTAAATATCTCATGTTACAATGCAACACTCACTCTCTTAGCACAAGCTCAGGAGCAGATGAACCAGATGTGAGGACACAGACACAGGTAAATCAGCTCAAACAGAGTCATCAAGGACAGCGGGGACAGTAGGGACAGCTCAGCTCAGATGTGTTCTTTGTTTGTTAAGCTTCAAAAAGCTGTGTGTTTTATTACAATTCATATTCACTGGGAAATTAGTCTAATTAGACCGCGAGACCCCCAATTCAAAAGACAACCGACTCTTCACTACCGTGGACCATCTTTATGTGTAAATATCTCATGTTACAAAGTGCGGCCTATATATGTACAATTTATTTTTTCTTTGTAAATTTCGTTGGCGCAGCTTTTATTCAAGCTCGAAAAGTACAGTAAGTTTTGAGTAAAACCCTCTTAGCTAACAGTAAAACTTTTGCATTAAATGTAATAAAAACCTTTTGTGTATTATGTTTTTTTAAAAAGAGTAACTATAAGTAACTAAAAGAGAGAAACAACAAAACTGACTTTTTGCTGCTCATACCGTACTATTGAAACATTAACAGTTTTTTAAATGTGATCAGTTTCAACTCATTTGTTTGTGCAGCGTGAAGATGCAGCTCACAGTGAACACAGGGGGCGGAGCAAAGAGGGGGTGGAGCACAGAGAGGGCGGAGCACAGAGAGGGCTGAGGCTCCACTGAGACGCACTGACCAGAGTTTGGACACATGAGATGGACACATGATACTGTACGAAGCATCTGAAGTGTTTCTTATAATAATAATGTTCCCATTTAAATCCTGAAATCAACTTTACAGTCCCCAAGAGGAACCTTGTCTTGGGCTACAGTGCCACTTTAGCTGCATGACATAAAGCTCCACACACAATCACCCGACAATCATGACAAATCAATCAATCAATCAATCAATCAATCAATCACATTTATCTATCTATGGGATGTAGAGCATAGTTTTGTATTTCCAGACACTCTGATTTCACACTCTGTTGTTCATGATGTCACCGAGCACGCGTTATGTGTCGTTTAAAATATGAACTGTGCTGTTTCATATTTGTCGAATAAAGAATGGTAATATTGTTGAAAGGAAAGGAACATCCAAAGCATATTCTGATTTTATGCATCACAGACTTTGATATTTGAAAAGTCACATAGGCTCATATCAGCATCTCGCGCCCAAAGCTCTGACCCGCTCCACCACAAACACAAAGTTATACAACAGGCTCCTGAACACTGATAAAATGCACCGGGACAATAAACATGGAGACAGTGTTTGAATCTGAAAGTAAATAGAAAGCCCAATATTTTCCGAGGTGATACTTGGAGTAGATCAACATGTGACCGTGAAATGCATTTTGTATTTCATTCCTCTTTCGAATATTAACGCTCCTGAACTGACCGTGGTGGAGGTTCTGTTCCTGGTTTTTCTCCATGGAAATGTTTTTACTTACTTTACTTTACTTTACTGTCCGTCTCCATAGCGACAAGCAGTTTCTGTTTGTGGCCGTGAGCAGAGCTGGTAAACTGAGCTTGTTTTTGTGGCGACGAGCAGCAGCCGCCCTCAGACATGGGGCGCCCGGCTTCAGGCTTTTAAGAAGAGACTTTATTTGTTCTTGAGGTGATTTATGGAGCCCGCACCTTAAATAACGACAGAGTATCAGGGTGACTTTGTGCTGCAAGAGAGGAACTTTGTGGAAGGAGGGACTTTTGGCTTCATCCATCTGCTGTAGTTAGGTCAGATGTGTGAGCTCATATTGTGACTGTGGTGTAGAGTCCCCAGAGCTGCGTCTGATCAAATCAAACTGTCAAATTTAAGAAGATCCTAAATATGATTGGACATTTGGTATGGGACCAAAAACAATTTGTTTGTCTGGAATAAATTCTTGTTAGCAATCATTTTTATCATAAATTATATTTGTGCTGGCCGCAGTTTTAAACAGGGCGGGCCTGGCGGGGGGAGGGCCTGGCGGGGGGCGGGCTTAGAGGGAAAAAAGGTTTGAGAGCAGTGATTAGTTTAGTCTGGCCCCCGGCAAGATTTTAGTTTCTATTTGCTGTGTGACATGTGTCTGCACTTGTGTCCTTCATAAAGATGACTTGTGTAATAGATTCAATAGCCTATATTTTACAGAAAAGTGCTTAGAAGAATGTGTTACACCAATGATCGCGATGCCGGCCCTGGATTCGAATATGGCCCTCAGAGGAAACATATTTGCCCACCCCATGCACTAGTGTAACTGTATTTGGATTCTTAAAAAGTAAATGACTAAATGACACTGGTTCTATTATCACCCAATCGCCTAATGCTTAAATCATTTGGATTATAAAAAGGATTTGATTCCATGTCCTTGAGCGATGTCTGGTGACTGTTGATGGGCAAATTCTCAACCCACTGTGCCATCTCTACTTCATCACTAGTGCTGTCCAAAGGGAGGAGTTATAACCTGAAACTACTCTGACGGCCCAGTGAAACTAGCTTCCCAGTCTAGTACCTTCAGATTGAAAATGACTTCAATTGGCAGTCAGAACATCTCAATTTCAATAACTGTGTCCAGATGACGACCTTTAAACATTTTCCTCTGACTTTATATGACCTGGTTTAGTGTCCTAACCTTGATCCAAACCTGTGGCCCATTTTGAAAAAGTAACTCCATAAACCGGCTCACAGGGTATCAGATGAACCCTTATTTTAGGGCCTGATATCTAATCCAGCATTTTGTATCTAGTATATTCAAGTATGAGTAAAACCTTGGTCTGGCTGGATTGAACAAGTACTGCAAGTGTAAAATATAGTCGGGTGTAGAACGCACCACAGCGTTTACACTTGAGCTGGAGAGCCCCTCAGACAGCCTCACAGTCAGATGATTAATGTTGTAAGCACTCTGCAAACCAAATGAGCCAAAAACAAGCGCGTCTAAAAGAGGACGTCCCCGACACTTCCTTCTTTTTCATTTAGTGGGAGCACATTGTGATGGAGTGGAAGTCAAAAAAAGCAGGCCCACCGCTCCTCCTCGGACCCTCACTGCTGCAATCAGAGTGCGCTTCAGCCTCCAGGGACAAAACTCACTCCTCTACGAGCAGAAGGTCTCAAACTTATCGGCCTGGGACACTCAAACTAACTGGGAACTCGGGACCCACACTGCAAAATGAAACTGACAAACACTATTTCTAGACTCAAAACATTGAATAAAATGTGACTTCTATTCATGTTATTTGATCTGAGTTCACAAAAAATGTAAGTGTATATTAAATCCATTGTCATTTTGTGAAATTATATCTTGAGACCCCAGCTCAGGGCCCCGCAAACCCTTCTGTGGGAACCCCTGGTCTAGAGGATGGTAGAGCAGCCAGAATTTGAACACAAGTTTGAGTACTATTATTTCAAATAATATCACTCACTTTAGGAAACATTTAAAACTGTAGCTGAGAGACATGCTAACATGAGCTAACATGAGCTAAGATAAGATAATATAAGATACATTAAGCCTTTATTTGTCCCACAATGGGGAAATTCCAAAACATGAGGTGACATGAGCTAAAATAGGTGGACATGTGCAATAATAATGTTATCTACACAAGCACCTGGTTAAAATGCAATGTGAATGCAATGAATTATGACGTAATAATGCATACAATATAAGGATGTGTGCATTATGAACCTATGCAATGTAGGGCTACTGTATGTGCAATAGGTTTGAATCCGTTCAATTGGATTTGCAACATGAATTTGTGCAATAATTAAAATTTGTACATGGATCAATATAAAGGTATGCACAATATGAATCAATGCAATATAAGGATATGTGCAATATATGGATATGTACAATATAAGGGTATGAACAAAATAAGGGTATGTACAATATAAGGGTATGTGCAATATGACTTTGTGCAATATATGGATATGTACAATATAAGGGTATGCACAAAATAAGGGTATGTACAATATAAAGGTATGTACAATATAAGGGTATGTGCAATATAGGGGTATATGCAATATAAGGGTATGTGCAATATAAGGGTATGTACAATATAAAGGTATGTACAATATAAGGGTATGTGCAATATAAGGGTATGTGCAATATAAGGGTATGTGCAATATAAGGGTATGTGCAATATGACTTTGTGCAATATATGGATATGTACAATATAAGGCTATGAACAATATAGGGGTATGTACAATATAAGGGTATGTACAATATTAGGGTATGAACAATATAGGGGTATGTACAATATGACTTTGTGCAATATATGGATATGTACAATATAAGGCTATGAACAATATAGGGGTATGTGCAATATAAGGGTATGTACAATATTAGGTTATGAACAATATAGGGGTATGTACAATATAAGGGTATGTACAATATAGGGGTATGTGCAATATAGGGGTATGTACAATATAAGGGTATGTACAATATAGGGGTATGTGCAATAGGGCTCAATGGAATATGTATTAGTTAAATCTGAACTAAGTAACTCTGGTGATAGAGCTCCCCTGCAGCTCCCTTGTGAAAATACATTGTCGGAAAATCTATGAAAAAGCTTATTTTTCTTTCTTTATCATAATAATACATACAAAATACACATTTCCAAATTTAAAAAAGAGCCAGGGTTTCCCAGGAGAGTTGTCTCCGGGTCAATTTCGGCAAATGTTGCAAAAATGTTTCCATCCAGAGACAGCAGGGGGCGACGACGGACACTTCAAATGCCCAAAAATACTATTTAACATCACACAGACTTACAAAGACATTTAATAAGGTGAAAATGTGACTTAGTTCTGCTTTAAATTTAAGGGGAATGAGATGGAATATGTTCTGGATGGGTCTTGTTTGCCCTGACGTGACTGTAGTACATAAGCTGGTCCTGTCTGTGTTTGCACAGACTCTGTACGGCTAAAGAAAAACAAGCTAACAGTTTGTGTAAATATGTTCTATTTTCTGTCAAATCTGCCTGCCGGATCAAAATTAGCCCAAGGCATCTGGCATATTTACAGTTGTTTAAATGTCCATTAATATGCATAGCTCCCCATTTTATTCAAAAAATAAGAGGAAAAAGTCCAAGAGAAAAAATATGTTTGTTAAACATTTATCATTTGTAGATTTACTCACATTATAAAGAGGAGCCAAAAAGCCAAAACTTTAGCTCAAGTAAGACAGTGTCAAATACACAACCCAAGTAGAAGTAAACATATTCAGTCTGAAAACTGAAGTACAATTTGACTAAAAAAACACTGCGAGATGAAATGATCCGTGGCACGTTGAAGAGTGCATGTTTCTTTTCGGAGACAGTGAATTTGAAATGCACAAGATCGGACAGCGCTTGTCACAAGATGTAGCCCGGCAAAGCGTGGGATGCCCGTCGTGTTTAGAGCCGGACAGCACCCATCATTTGCCCGAGACCTTTGGGTGCCACGGTCCACAGCGTCGGTGCCACGCTGTCGTTTTGAGTCAGCCTGAATGAGACGAATCCTTTAAGTGCGAGTCGGTTATTAGTGAAAATACAGCTACAATCATGAGTCATACACTTTTAAAAGAGTCACGTATATAGTATCTCATTTGGACTATTTATTGCAGTCAGTGTGTTTGTTTTATCCGTAGCTTACATAAATGACTCGTCTTTCTAACTCCTGCAGCAAAACAGTTCAGCAACAGCGCACACGATCAGGCGACTCGACTTCAGACAGAAATAGAATCCGCGGTTTAATTATTTACGGGAAATGGAAGTTTAATTCTTCGCGTCGGTCACGGGGAAGTAGCTGTAGTCGTTAAAAATAAATAAATAAAATCAAATAATTAAAGGTTCCTTCTTGTCAGTTCCATTTTCCACAATTCCTTTTTACAATTTGCGATAAGTTCACATTGATTAGACCTGGACAGCATCAAGTTTGGGCCAGAAGAATGGGTTGATACCTTTTGTTTTTTACAGTCTTGGATTTTTTTAATTTGATTTAAACTGCTTTTGTACATATTGGTATTGGCACTTAGATTTGAATTGATTGAAAACCTTTTTTAATGGTTTAGACAAGGTTATAAGGGCCCCCAAAGATCACGACAAAGACAAGAATGCCTTAATTTTTCCCTGTTTTCTTACTTTCAACTCTGCTATAAATAACAAATAAATAGATTCATATTGTGGTTCTGTTCACAGGTTTTGATGTATTTAGTTTAATATTTCAGAACACTAGCAGCTCCTTAGCTGTAGCATTTGTATTCCAATTCAAATGCAAACACATGAGACATTTTTGCACATCATTGTGGCAGTTTTTCTCGTGACACCCTGGGGCATATTTTTTATATAATGTTTTAATATAAATATGTTTTCATTTTTATAAGTAAAGAAAAAAAAACCCGAAGAGTAGAATTCAATGAGAAAATAAGAAAAATTCAAAAAAGTGGAAGGCACATAAAGTCCAAGATAAGGGTTCCATTAACTAATACAAATGAAAATGATGTATTAATAATAATCAAAAAAATGTAAAAAGACAACAGTCGATACAGGTTGAAGATTCTGATGAAGCGAAAGTGTTTGAACAGGAGTTGACTCTTCATTTAAGTAGAGCGTGCGTCGTGCAACTCCATTTAAAGTCAATAAGAAGACTATAGTGATAAATGTTATGCGGTGTAATGTGATAAGTCAGATGTGATCCTGAAGCGCCTTCATCAGCCGGCTCTTTATTAAATCCCATGCGTCAGCTGCAGACGACCCATCGATTGGATTGTCTTTGATCAACTCTTCTCGTAATGACATTTCGGTGGCTGTCACCTTGAGTGGGAGGACGCGCTTCTCCTCGACTTCTTGGAGAAAAGAAACTCGGGTGGGAAGTGATGACGCAAAAGTATCATTCAAATCCACACGCTTATGACTTTTCAATATTCTGTATGCTCTTACGAATCATTATTTAAGATATTTGTGCTACTTTTGGCACATTTTAGCACTGTTGTTTCTCATATTGCAGCTGAAAATATTGGGCTTGGTTTTGTCAACAGGGTATACTTTACGTATCTTAAAACTACCGCATTTTCTGGAGTATAAGTCGCACCAGCCAAAAAATGCATGATGGAGAATAAAAAAATATATAAGTTGCAATGGAGTATGAAATAAGGTCGCAAGTGTGAAAATAACAAGTATAAGTATAAGTCGCACCCCGGCAAAAACTATGAAAAAAGGTGCGACTTATGGTCCGGAAAATACGGTATTTGTGAACAAGAGGCATTATGTGTGCAAAACAGAGCCTTCCAGGAGGGGCGTGGTTAGAAGTGTTGCACACAGCCTGGTACTGATGAAAACATTCTATCCCATTCGTTTTAATGAGGAGGCATCAAAATAAACCGTAAACTTCTTAGACTGCAAAACAAAATGGTTGTTGTTTATTCCTTTATATCGTGTATCGAGTTCTTCAAATTGTTCAATCTGAAAAGGCTCAACCTGAAAGCAATTGGAACGTCCAAAGAAATACTTCAAGCTGATTGGTCAAACCGTCACGACAGCAGGACAAGCCGAGAAATCAAACTTTGGTTAGCGCCAGTTGAGAGATGAGCGCAGACATCATTTCTCTTCACAAACGCACAATAGAGCCTCTACCTCTACGATAAGATAAGATAAGATATTCCTTTATTGTCCCACATGGGGAAATTTCATTGGTGCAACGCAGGTAGATACAGAGGTAGATACAGAAGAACAGATCACTTATAGGAAAGTCTACGATGTCGTCCTGTGATTGGTTCAAGCCCGATCGCTAACAGCCAGAGCCAAATGGATTCTCAAGACTTTGTGAGAGACAAATATCATGTAGACTCTGTATCTGGCTGGTCAGGGCAGCTTCTTGGTGCTTGGAGATGAAGTCAAACACTATATTCGGGGTGCTATTTATCCAGCATAATTGGAATGTTGGCGCTAATCGTTATATCATCAATAAACTAAGCTAAACACTTCTACACGCGATAATGCTTTCGTAGCTCTGAGGTTACGCTCTGGGGTTACTCTCGTTTTGTTAAGTGGTGGTCAGTCCAAATGGAGCCAATTCAGCACTTCCCACTTCTCTTTATAAAGGCACAGCATCAACATAAAAATAAGAATTGAGATAGTTATCGGCTCGGCATCTGAAATCAGGAGCCAAAAAGACAATGTTGTGTGTGACGCGTCGTGATTCCGGGTTAGTTCAAATCGAACCGTTGGTTTGAAACGCATCTTGAATAAATGGGATCGCAGCAAGAGTATGAAGGTGCTTGTCGTATCGGGCAGAGTTGGGAGAGTCCCATCACTAGTCGACGCACAGATGGTCGTGAGCTGCAGTTTTGGCGTTCATAGGCAATAACCGACGAGGATTCCTATCTGATTGTGTCATTTCAGTGAAGACGTGCTGCTCTGACAAGCTCAGACCGTTTTTCGGAGAACGGAGAACCGCATCAAATATTCAAATATAAATATTCAAATATACCCATGTGGCGAGGCGAATTAGCCAACCTTCAGGCTACAACTCATCGCACAGATTTTCCGCTACACGACACCGACAGATGGAATGTTTTCACCTTTTGAAATGTGGTTTTCAGAATAGAGGTTTTTGAAGCGCACTTTGAGTCTCATGTCACCAAAGTAACAATTTGAAAATGGTTAAGGACGAGACAAGGATTTCTCACTCATGCACCTCTTCACAACCACCTGCCTACACACATGACGTGGTGGCTTTGTGTTTGCACATCTGTCTTAGCTACACAAAGAAACTACACTTGACCATTGTTTGCCTTAGTTATTGCCAGAAAAGCCAGGATAAACTTGACATAATCTTTTGAGGAAACTTAAATTATGAGGCTTTTGACCATGTGACAACAGTGTTTCCTCATCATTAGTTTATTTAAAGTTTTTTTTTTGATTGAGTCCTGCATATTTAAGTTAATCCTGTATTGTCCTTTAACTGAAGCTTGGCAAATTCCTGTTTTCACCTACCCCCTATCTCCACAGCTCTGTATTTAGTGACACATGTAGTGTTCTATACGTCAAGTCGCAACTTTCCAAAAATAAAAACGTGCTCGTTACAGTGAAATGTCAATTATTTTAATCACCAAAACCATTTTGAAACAATGTCACAGATTTACGACAAAACTAAATAACAAGTGTTTTTTTAAGAACACTAGTGATGGCCAATACAAGTGTTTTTTGATACCAAGTGATACTGTGGAAAGTATTAGAATATCGAGAAAATACTTATACCAGAGAATTTTGTAGTCAAATGCAATGAAACTGCTCTATTATAAAGAATTATCCCTTGGCGTATGAATATTATTATTCTCTCTCCCTCCCAGACCGAACCTATCTAAAAGTGAAATATATTTGGTTTTGAAACAAAATGTAAATGTACAATGTAATGTTTTATAGTATCTGTGTTAAGTATGTGTAATAAAGTGTTAGATAGCATAAAATTAATCTTCTTTCAGCTCCTTTTCATTCATTTTTGTTTGTAACTGTATGTCACTAATCATGTCTTTTTATATATTGAACATTAATTAAATAAATAAATGAATGTGCAGATTAACTAAAATATAAACTATGTATTTAAAAAAAGCATTCATATTTTAACCTTAATCAATAACTTCAACAGTCAAAATTAAAACTAAAATCCATTGACACGATACAAACGTTCAAAGCCCAATCCCCCAACAGTCAAACGGACCACTTCAAAGTCACACCCCTCCCCTGCGTAACCACGGCAACAGGCGCATCCGGCCCTCCTGTGAGCGAACAACATGCCCCGGCGAACGGCAGCGTGGCGCCATGTCCATCGAGCGGATTTACTCCCTCCTGGCAGTCTCCTGTACAACACCCTCCGCCGCACTCATGCTCGTGTGCGTCGCGGTACTAGAACACCGCAATTACAACATTAAACAGCAACTCTTCCCCCCATATCAGCTCGGCACAGCGGGAGGCGGGATCCGGTGCATTGCCCGAGCCAGTGGAGTTGAATGTACTGCACTCGCCGAGGGAAATATAAGGGGAAGCGAGAGACAAGAGCAATATGAAGGGAAGATACAGTATGGGTGAGGCAGAGGTGAAAGAGAAGGCGGATGCAGTCGGATTAGGAAATTGAAACAAACAACAAGTTCAACGGAAAAGGTTTGTTGGGGTTGAATGGAAGGAGATCTGGCAGGATTGTGTTGTTTTTTTTGCGGTTAAAGTGCAGGAGCTAGGGCGGCTTCGATTTCCTGCACCTCGCAAATCTGATCGTTCTCTGATTTCTGGAGAAGGGATGGGCAATAAATCTGTTCCAGGATTGGTCCCATTTAATTAAATTCAATAAAACAGAACAGAAAATAGATCATAGTCATCAGAGCAAGGAAAAAAGTAGAAAAATACCAAAAATATCAACCAATTTGAATAAGCAGACTAAATGCACATCACCATTAGCTAACTCCTTTACAAAAATACATTTCCCATAATCTGTAATGTCAATTTCAAGTGCCCAAGCCCAGTGTGTCTACCATCTGCCTGAAGGACCCTCAGAAAGGTGACTGCTGGCACTACATCCGGAGAGCATGGCGGACTTCAGAAAAACGACTGACCCTAAAGTCTGTGGAACAGTTTGGCCGGACACATGTGGTGCCGCCATCTGCTACGCTAGCCCTGAAACTCCAAACGCCTGCCATCGTTAGCTCCTCGGTGCTAATATCACCAGAACCAGTCAGCGTGCCAACACAAGCATTTAGCCTCATGTGCTGTGGTTTTCACTATTGAGATATTGATGTTTTAACTATTGTATGTAGTTTGTAGTTTTGAACACAAAGATGGACAAAATGCCGGGTTAATAAAGTAATTCTATCCATGGGTTTCAGAATGATTTCAAAAACTTGGAGCACCGCTATAGCATTTAACGATAGTAATTTAGGCTGACTACACTTTTAATAGTTAGTTTATTGAGAATGATTCAGGCTTAGTAACTTCATTATAGGTTTAGGACAGGGCTATTCTACTCAATATTCCTGAGGGCCATATTTATCTGGGAGCCGTGGCTTCTGGGCTGGATTGGACACATCACCACTATAACACAATTTGAAGTGGCACAAAGTAGAGTTGTTTCAATAATGGTAAAATATCTACTGCTATATTAGATGTTTGTGAAAACATAAAATAGAAAAGGATAAAAAAAAAAAAAAACATTGAACTGCAAATTAGCCATACACACACTGAAAAATAACTAATTTAGGACTAAGACTAAATAGGCAACTAACCAAGTCAACTAACCCAGAATCAAACCAGGTCTAAACCAGGTCCAAACAAAGTCCAAACTAGTACTAACCCAGAAATAAAGTATAAAACAAGATTTTTCTTTTTTTTAAAAATATATTTGGGAGATGGGTTGCAGGCTGGATCAGATCATTGGGTGGGCCTGATCTGGCCCTCGGGCCTTAAGTTGAATAGCCCTGGTTTTGGATTTGGGTAGTGATTGAATAGTAATTAAGCTTGATTTATAAATGGGAAACATAACTGAGAAAAACGCTAATTGAGTCACAAATAAGTCTTAATGAAGGTTATTGGAAACAGATAAAACAGGCGTGGTAGCATTTAGCCTGCAGCCACCATTAGCATTTTTGAACATTTTGTTATTTCAGTGTATTTATATAGTTCTTTTCCACCTTCAAGGGACTTAAAGCAATTCACTAGGCAATGTGGGTGAAGTGTCTTGCCTAAGGACACAATGACATTTCCTCTAGCGCCCCATTGTGGCACCTGGTGTTCCAGCGGTCTCACATCCCACTGAGAACTTCAGAGAACTGGCGAGATCGTCATTGTCAAGCAGGTGTGGTATTTATACATATTTGCACGGCATTTGGACCTATTTATTCTTCCTCGTGTCTTTGTGTCTTTGTAGTTGTTGAACAGCGGGTGATAGAGCAGCTCTTCTACATTGAAATGAAAGAGTTTCTTCTCCCTCAGAGGCATTTGTGGGCGTTTGCCAAGATTGTTCAACAGTCCATCACTAACACTTTATAAGAACTACACTTTTAAAGTATTTGTTCATGGAGACAAGAAAGTGCTGTACCCTTCAAAGTAAAGTTACACAGCTCACCCTTTCAACTTTGTAGTGTAAAACATGAAATACAAATGCAAAAGTATCCAAAAAAACATGTTAAAATAAAAATACTACATTAATTTTGTTTTGTATTTGCTGCCATTGTTATTCCCTCTATTGACCGTGCCAGGACACGTACACCACGTGTGCATTATTGGATGGCGCACACACTTTTATGAAGAAGCCGACCTGCTGAGGCCGCACTTCCACACTCCATATATCACACTGCAATAATAAGTACATTAAACCTCCATTCACGTCGACGCAGGAGTATTGTGAGTGGTCAGGGGTCAGCCTCATATGTGACGCCCATTCTATTCAAAATGGACGGACTAAGCTTTACGGTGGTTTTAATACATCATTTCTAGAACGTTCACGCAAATGAATTTTTCTGGTGGTCAAACCGCTACCTGCTTGTCTTATAGAATGTTCCGCAGTAAAGCAGTGAACACATGAATAAAAAGATGAGCTGTAACAAAACCTCTTCAGTCCACTCAGAATAATATGTCTCCTTTAAATGTCATCATTCTGTCGTGAACTATTTTTGCACCGTCTGGCCTATTTGATATTCTTAGAACATGGAAATCGAGGTAGAGCAATGATGATTGAAATGATGATGATTGCTCTGCATAAGGGAAACAAGCTTTCCTCCGGTCATATAAGGGAGATGTAATGGACAATATAAAAATTCCTAAGATGCATTATCTTGACTGCTGATGTTCGTTCTGGTTAGGGCCAATTGCCTTGTAGTGCTACAAATGTCAAATCATTTGGATTGATTCAAAAGATGGGCAAATGGAGGTAGTTTATTGTGTCCTTTGGGAAGTTTGTTCTTTGCATTGGTCCATACATGTCATGGACCTTTTAGGCTCTTGCCCAGGTTTGTCTTATTTTGCAGGTTTTAGATTGGTGAAGGGAACCAATGGAAACCAAACCAACAGAAGAACATGCAAACCCCATACAAAAAGATAGCACGTGGTAATTAGCACATTGCAAAGACCGAACGGCTTTAAAACGAGCCATGTTTCCACTGGTTGATACTGTCCAAAAGTGTCTCCACTGTCTTACGTAAGGCGTCAAAAACCTTTAACCTGGTCTGGTTCTCTTTAGCTCCCGGAAGGTTTTTGAGCCAGATGATAGAGAGAACTCAGGTTCAGGTGAAATCAAAAGGGTGAAGACAAAAAGAATGTATTAAAACAACAGAAAATAATAATTTCTCATCCAACGCAGACTTGATAAACTGCAGTATTTAAAACAATTAAAAATGTAGCATCTTAAAACATTAGCATAATCTGTTTCCTGTTTACTGACACTCGCCACAAGCAAAAATATTACATTTCCAGCGCATAATACATTTAAGAGGATCCAAACGCAATACATAAAGATATGCTGCATCGATTCCCAGAGAAGTGAAATAAATGCAGTAAAAGCTCACACGGCTTTAGCCACCACACATGAATTGGCAAGATTGGTAACGCAGGCCACAGAACCTTTAGTCTAGAGGACCAAGGCCGGCAGAAACATGGCCACAGTTCCCTCAGCAAATGACAAAACATCCAGTCTAATCTGTAGTTTTCGCCTTTGTGATGTGAAGAAAGAGTTGAAAAGATAAATGTGTTTCTCTCTAACAAGATAAACCTTGATGCAGCCTTGGACGTCTGAAATACTGAGCGTTAAAAGCATTGGTTAACCTTGTCATTCGCGTCATTGGAGCACACTTAAAACACAGACATTCTGTTTTCATTTGATTGCATTTACCGTGTCAAAGGTCTCTTAAAAAAACACGGTATAGTTAGGCTAATAGATATTACACTCTTTCCATCCCTAACAGTCGTTTCGTCATAAATCGGAGGAAGTCTAGACAAGATCACAAAGAAGAAAGCAAGATCAAGAGATTCTTGTTTGAAGAGGAATTACAAGCCCTCTCATCTTTTCATCCATATTTCAGCAGGGGTCCAATGGCTGACAGAATTACTTGCTGAGGACAGAGGGAAGGCACAAAATCAAGAAATTATAAGAGACTTGGCAAAAAAAATAACACTGAATTGCGATA
The DNA here is from genome assembly GCF_026437365.1 of Eucyclogobius newberryi. Lineage (NCBI taxonomy): Eukaryota > Metazoa > Chordata > Actinopteri > Gobiiformes > Gobiidae > Eucyclogobius > Eucyclogobius newberryi. Next base: position 8,295,874 of record NW_027315757.1, read on the forward strand.
CGGGATCATGTGTTCGTTCAATAGCATCGGTGTGTTTGGTAGTTGGAGATTATAATATATAAATAAAAGGTTCAAGGTAGAGAAAGGTCTCAAAGATAATCATCTGGACATTGATTCCAATCCAGAAGTGAATACTGCACTAAGCTAGAGTCCTGCCATAAAGGGAGGAGTTATAAGTGACTTCTGTTTATTCATTATCCTCCTTATGAATCATTCTAACCTGGTTGTGATCGGCTTGACTCTTTTTCATCGATGTTGCGTACTTGATTAGCATTCGACTGGCTTGATTTCTACTGGACCAAAGTGTGATGATGTTGTTGTAAACAGAGGGCAGATTATACCCATACTTTTTCCTTCACCCCCATTTTAAAACCCACCCTTCTACAAGCTGAAAATCGGCACGTCATTGTCTTCAAATGCTTTAGGTTTGAATATGAAGGTGGGCAGCCGATTGTAAACCCACATTTTTTCAACCTCGGACCCTAAACAGGTTGAAACTTCTCATTGAGGGACTTTGAAAGGCGGGAAAGATGGTTGCCCTGAAAACAAAAAAACTCAAATTGTTGTCTGAAACGTACTCCAGCCAGATGCTAGCTTGATTGCTAATAGTTAAGTCAGTTACAACTAATAATTGCCAATATGCAACATATCGGGAATTTATCTAAATGCATTGATAGACATTTTATCTATGTCCTATTCATGTTTCAAATTTTGTAGTGATTGATTGTGTGATTTACAGACTTAAAAACAGCACCGGATTTCTACCTGGAAATTTGTAACCAAGTGTTTTTGTGAGGCCCAGACAAGGATGGGAGTAAACAAGCTTATAAACAGGATTAATGAAACAAGAGCGAACAAACCTCGCTATGTTTATTGATGACGGAACCGTGTCATAACCGCATTTTAAAATTGTCTTCATGGAGATGTTATTGCTTTACCTGGTATAATGCAAAGTCCTGTGGTTTTACCTGATTGTCTCCGTTTTGCTAGATATGTATAAAGTCCCACTGGAGACAAGCAGGTGACGGACCCTCAAACAGAAACGTTACATCGTGCACCTTTAATCCCTTGTAATTTAATAAAAACCCAATGGATCAGAAAACCCTGCTCATCCCCGGGAATTGCAGCGCATCACAACTACCATCAATCAGATTTAGATTCATCATGAGAAAATAATTTGAAAAGCGAAACAGCCTTAAATGTTAGATCATTCCCTTTCATCCGTGACTCGCTTGGATCTGATCAGCAGACAGCGTGACACGCCCCCCCCCCGAAAAAAAAAATACAGAAGCCGATCTGCGTGAAAGGCCTTGATTATTCCCTTTCCAAAGACCGTGGGAGATCCCAGCTTGCCACTCTTTACAAATGTTTACTTTTTCTCTCTCAGCCGATCGATTTCCTGGCGATTGGTTGGCCTTTCGCGAGGGTGACATCTAATTGCACGCCCCAGCACTTGGCAGGTGAGGGGGGGGAGACAGACAAACGAACGGAATTGAAAATGAGCTGGGGCAAACTTCTCTTTTACTGCAGAAGTGTGTATACATGAGAAAAAATGATGAAAACGTACTGCCTTTGCCCTCGACCAATCAACTTTATCAAAACTATCCATCATCCTGCCCTTTCGTTTATGACTCCTGTGTCCACCGCAGCAGCAGAACCATCAGCTTCCTCTGTCTAAAAGAGTTTGTTAAATTGCAACCAGAAGCATCCAAAAAGCTTCAATTAGTGTAGTTGGAGATGTTAATCGCTAAATTGTGTTAGGGAGCAGGACCAGGCCTCAACCTCTTACTTCCCCAGAAACCACACCTCCACTCTTTAACCACGCCTCTAATTACCCAGAAGGCACAGGCCAATCCCAGCATCTCTTGTTGTCTCTGTTCTCTTGACCCCACCCTCCCACCCCATGTCTCTATCATCTCCACCTTAACACATAACCATCTATGGAGGGGGGTTCTGAATCGGCTGGGCTGATTACCCGAGACAGAGCCCCCATCCTGAGTCTCTACCCAGCCATCTGTCATCGATCCATCATCGACCCATCATCTCTATTATCAATAAACATTCTTTTGTATTTCATTGTTGTGGCGTGGTCCTTTCTAGTGAATGAACGTGGTTTAAGAGACAGTTTTATTCTCCGCAAAACAGAAGCCACGACCACCGACTCTCTGACCGCCAAAGCGCTGTGGTCTTTTTTTGACCCAGTTTAAAACATTTTTACTTTATAACATGCCAAAAAAATCAGGCACAGATTATTTAAAAATAGATAGGAATAGGAAAACATATTCAGTGTAAGCTTATTGTGTTGTTTAGTAACATAAATGTAAGTCTTACATTTATGTTACTAAACAACTTTTTCAAGTTTTCATAAGGTCATGTTTTTGTTTTTCTTGATCTTTTTCTTGAAGTATTTTTGGCCCGGAGGCTTTATTTGACAGGACAGTACAGCTTGAAATGGGGATAAGACTGAGGAAGGACATGCAGTAAATTATCAAGAGCCAGAGTCAACATGCCACATGGCTGCCATATGTGCTATTCATGTGATAGTGCTAATTAGCATTAGCCAGCTGCTAACGACCTGAGTGGATCTGGAGCGATTTCTGTAAGTCCACTGGTCCCTTCTGACCACTGCACAACAAGCGCTGGTCAATCACTTGGTCAATAGCACAAATCAGCTCACCTGTCATTTTTTGTCACAATGTGCTGGGAAAATATTGCCGTCAACAGAATAAGAATGTCTCCAGAGATAACACTGGAAATATAATAATTAAAAAATAAATAAAAATATGTTTTGTTTTTTGCCATAACATTTAAGACGCAAGTACAATGTTGGGAGATTTGTTTCTTGTAAGGAACAGAACGATAATGCCGAACCAAAAACAAATTCTTAAAATCTTGGGTTGTGTCACAACCTTTAAGCCCCACCAGCGCGCTATGAGCTTAACTTCTTGTCGGGAACAGAACGATAATGCCTCCGGAGCTTAACATGTGAAAGTTTAAACGGAGGAAAAGTTTTGTTGTGTTTTGGAGGATTTTGATTTTGATTTTTTATATATTTTTGAGCAGAGAGAGTCGGGTCTGTCTTGTCGGCTGTCACTCACTCTAAGTCAGTGCGCCTTGTGGCTTATTCCAGGCAAAGTGCTACTGACAGCTTTAGTGTTGTGGGACAGGAAGACGAGCAGAAGGAGAGAGGGGGGAGAGCAGAGAGAGAGAGGAGAAGGGGAGAGAGAGGCAGAGAGGGAGGGAGGAAGAGGAGAGAGGGGGCAAGAGGAGAGAGAGAGAGTGGGGGGAGAGAGAGAAAGAAGTAGAGAGGGAGGGGCGGAGAGGAGAAAGGGCAAGAGCAGAGAGAGAGTGAAGGAGAGGGGGGAGAGAGAGAGGAGAGGGGGAGTGAGAGGCAGAGAGGGAGGGAAGAAGAGGAGAGAGGGGGCAATAGGAGAGAGAGAGGAGAGGGGAGAGGGAGGGGTGGAGAGAGAGAAAGAAATAGAGAGGGAGGGGCGGAGAGGAGAGAAAAGAGGCGAGAGAGGCAATAGGAGAGAGAGAGGGGGGAGAGAGAGAAAAGAGGAGAGAGAGGCAATAGGAGAGAGAGAGGGGGGAGAGAGAGAAAAGAGGAGAGAGAGAGGCATAGAGGGAGGGAGTAAGACGAGAGAGGGGGCAAGAGGAGAGAGAGAGAGAGGGGGGGAGAGAGAAAGAAGTAGAGAGGGAGGGGCGGAGAGGAGAGAGAGAGGCAGAGAGGGAGGCAGAGAGGGAGGGAGTAAGAGGAGAGAGGGGGCAAGAGGAGAGAGAGAGAGAGAGGGGGGAGAGAGAGAAAGAAGTAGAGAGGGAGGGGCAGAGAGGAGAGAGGGCAAGAGCAGAGAGAGAGCGAAGGAGAGGGGGGAGAGAAAGAAGTAGAGAGGGAGGGATGGAGAGGAGAGAGGGGGCAAGAGCAGAGAGAGAGAAGGAGAGGTGGGAGAGAGAGGCAGAGAGGAAAGGAGGAAGAGGAGAGAGGGGGTAATAGCAGAGAGAGAGAGAAGGAGACGGGGGAGAGATAGAATGGGTAGAGAGAGCTGGAAAGAGCAGAGAGAGGAAGAGAGAGAGATGGGTGGAAAGAGGAGAGTGAGAAAGGGAAAATGGGAAAGAGGCATGAGATACAATGAGCCATAGAGGCAAAGAGAGGTGGAAAGGAGAGAGAGTGAGAGAGGAGGCTGAGAGAGAGAGGTGAAGAGAGAGAGAGAAGTGGTGAGAGAGAGAGAAGTAGTGAGAGAGAGAAGAGAGATGTAGAGAGAGAGAGAAGTGGTGAGAGAGAGAGAAGTGGTGAGAAAGAGAGGTGAAGAGAGAGAGAGAAGTGGTGAGAGAGAGAGGTGAAGAGAGAGAGAGAAGTGGTGAGAGAGAGAGGTGAAGAGAGAGAGAGAAGTGGTGAGAGAGAGAGGTGAAGAGAGAGAGAGAAGTGGTGAGAGAGAGAGGTGAAGAGAGAGAGAGAAGTGGTGAGAGAGAGAGGTGAAGAGAGAGAGAGAAGTGGTGAGAGAGAGAGGTGAAGAGAGAGAGAGAAGTGGTGAGAGAGAGAGGTGAAGAGAGAGAGAGAAGTGGTGAGAGAGAGAGGTGAAGAGAGAGAGAGAAGTGGTGAGAGAGAGAGGTGTAGAGAGAGAGAGAAGTGGTGAGAGAGAGAGGTGTAGAGAGAGAGAGAAGTGGTGAGAGAGAGAGGTGAAGAGAGAGAGAGAAGTGGTGAGAGAGAGAGGTGTAGAGAGAGAGAGAAGTGGTGAGAGAGAGAGGTGTAGAGAGAGAGGTGAAGAGAGAGAGAGAAGTGGTGAGAGAGAGAGGTGAAGAGAGAGAGAGAAGTGGTGAGAGAGAGAGGTGAAGAGAGTGAGAGAAGTGGTGAGAGAGAGAAAAGTGGTGAGAGAGAGAGGTGAAGAGAGAGAGAGAAGTGGTGAGAGAGAGAGGTGAAGAGAGAGAGAGAAGTGGTGAGAGAGAGAGGTGAAGAGAGAGAGGTGAAGAGATAGAGAGAGGTGAAGAGAGAGAGAGAGGTGAAGAGAGAGAGAGAAGTGGTGAGAGAGAGAGGTGAAGAGAGAGAGAGAGAAGTGGTGAGAGAGAGAGAAGTGGTGAGAGAGAGAGGTGAAGAGAGAGAGAGAAGTGGTGAGAGAGAGAGGTGAAGAGAGAGAGAGAGAAGTGGTGAGAGAGAGAAGTGGTGAGAGAGAGAGAAGTGGTGAGAGAGAGAGGTGAAGAGAGAGAGAGAGGTGAAGAGAGAGAGAGAGGTGAAGAGAGAGAGAGGTGTAGAGAGAGCCGCAGGTTGCGAGCTGTCAGCGCATGTTCAGGGTTTAAGCAAAAAAATTTTTTTCCTTTTGTCTCGGCTTTAAGCTCCAGTGCACTGTGGACGTCCAGCCAGTCTGAGGCCGGGCAGTTTCAATATGGCCCAGCGCGGGACCCCCGACCAGAGCGGGACCCCCGACCAGAGCGGGACCACCAACCAGAGCGGGACCACCGACCAGAGCGGGACCCCCAACCAGTGCGGGACCACCAACCAGAGCGGGACCACCGACCAGAGCGGGACCCCCAACCAGTGCGGGACCACCGACCAGAGCGGGACCACCGACCAGAGCTGGACCACCAACCAGAGCGGGATCACCGACCAGTGCGGGACCCCCAACCAGAGCGGGACCACCGACCAGAGCGGGACCACCGACCAGAGCGGGACCACCGACCAGAGCGGGACCCCCAACCAGAGCGGGACCCCCAACCAGAGCGGGACCCCAGACCATCGCGGGACCCGCAACCAGAGCGGCACCACCGACCAGAGTGGCACCACCGACCAGAGCGGGACCACCGACCATCGCGGGACCACTGACCAGAGCGGGACCACCGACCAGAGCGGGACCCCCAACCAGAGCGGGACCACCGACCAGAGCGGGACCCCCAACCAGAGCGGGACCCCAGACCATCGCGGGACCCGCAACCAGAGCGGGACCCCCAACCAGAGCGGGAGCCTCAACCAGAGCGGGACCCCCAACCAGAACGGGACCCCCGACCAGCATGGGACCCTGGTTTAGTTTATTATATTAGTTTAATAAGTATTCAAAAGGGGAAAACAAGAAATGCACTAGAATACGATTATTATAAGACAACTATTACACAATATGATAATACACTGTGATAACGTGACTGTATCTGAGAGAGAGAGAAGAAAATCGATTAAAGATAATTTATTTAATATCCCAAATTATATATATAGTGTTTTTCTTTCCTCCACATACTGTAAGTCTTCATTATTGAGTCTGTCTCCATGTTCATCCTTTGGTTCCTATACAAACATAGATCATTTGTAGAACTGTATCCAGGACCGTCTTGCTGTGAGGTGACTTTTATGCACGTTCTGTATGATATGAATTATATGCATACAATTTGACCGCAAAACGAGTCCGGTGAAGTATAGATTTAATGGTCTTTTTTGTTTTAATTAATTATTGTGATTTACACTGTATAGTGGTTTTTTGTATGTGTTTTTAATGTTGTAAAGCACTTTGAATTGCATTTTTGTACAAATTTGACTTTTTTGCATTTTTGAAACAATACAATACAAATAAGATGCAGTGTTTATCAAGTTAAGTTAGTGTTTATTGCCATACGAGAAACATGAAAAACACAAATGTACTGAAATGTACGCGGTTTTAGGGCTTCTGACGATTTCACCATCGAAAAATACAAACTGAGTGATTTGTGAGCATTCAGAGGAGAAGACCTCGCAAACACCACTAACAAAACAAGCAGGAATTAAATAAAATACAACCGGTTTTGGATGAGGAACGACAAAAACAAGCGTACATATCGAGAACCCTTTAACACCAGTGAATCAGAGTGTTCAAACATAGCATGGAAATAAAACACAAATTCAGCAGTTTGGAAATAAAACGACATCAGTCAAAACAAAACATAATAATGTAATAGCGGCAACGAAACAGGCCTCGTCACCACGCCAACAGCTATTATGAATATTGAACCTGGAGCTGATGGAGATATCTGTTTACAGCTTACCATCCGCTCCATCAATAAGATTACACTGTGGAAAAATAAGCAATGATTTTTAATAGGATTCGATTTGTGCAGATAAGTAGCCTGCGCTTGTTTGGGCGCTGACTGGAGTAAATCAATAATAATATTAAGTGTTGAAATAATATCATAACAGAATGTAAATGCGTCGCTGCCACTGCTGTTTTCTCCAGGGTTCGTGGGGAATGATTGGGATCGAATGGGGACTCGGTAAATGAAATGGACGTTAATTGAACGGCGTCCGGTAAGAGGGTTCACACTGTGCTCGGCGTGAAAAATAAAAGTGTTCATGACTTAACCTGCCTCTGCTCATAGTGTGGAATAACCTTGGAATGTGGGAATTCTGCCTAACGACACATTCATAGTCTGACGTTCTGTTTCTCAAGGTGAACAACAATCTGAGCTTTGTTTTGACCCACATTTGACCATAAAGAACTGACTTAAAGGGAATGTACCATTTTGTACCACTTTCTCTGCGTCTAATAATACCGCGTTTTTCTCTCTCAGTGAAGCAAGAAATGCGGCGTTAGCATGCTAATGTTTGTTAGCTTCACCGTGACAGCAAAACTCACTCTGAGGGTTGTGAAAAGTGCTATAAAGAACATGTCGTGTAATGGGAATGCATAAGGTAAGTTAACAACACATGTGGACGGCTGTCAAGAGTTTAAAGGAGAACTAAGTAACATTTTAGCCTTATTAAACATCATTGTAAGTTTGACGTGTCTGTCGTCTAACCTTGTTGTCTCTGGGCAAAAAAACAGCCTTGCAACAATGATTTTTACACGTGATTGTATTGCCTTGTTTCAATAATTAAAAAAATTAAATAAAATAAAACGTTTTTGGGGTGTTTTTTTGACTGTGTATTTTCACAAGGGAGCTACAGGGGGCGCTCTACTAAAATGAACTCTTTTTCATGCTTTAAGACAGTGAAAATCAGGTAGAGCGCCTTTAAACTCCAGAGGCATTATTATTCTGTCCCTGAGAGGAAGTTAAGCCAGTGCATCTAGTGTGGCTTAAGTGTTGTGACCTTTTATAACTTTCATAATGTAATAATATTCCCTCCTCAAAAACATAGCTGAGTTGTCATTGCACCTCTCCAGAGCTCAGTTTACTCTGGTCCCACCTTGTGACATCATCATGCAGTCATCCAGGAAGTGCTCCTCAAATTTCCTTCATCTACACCTAAGGATGGGTGAAACGTGCGTTCCAGTATCGGGATCGGCCGATATTGAAAAAAAACGCCCGATATTTGGTGCCTAGACGCATGAGTGAGAATCCAAAGAGAACTGTAATTAAGCTAAAAATATAACTGCACGTTTGTATTATTTGTTTTGATTTATTTACTGTATACGTGATAAATGAATGTGTGAACTTGGAGTAGATGTGCAGGTCTTTATGGACTATAAAATGAAAATATCGGTAATATCTGCAAATATCGGCTATCGGCAACAATTGCAAGCTGGATATCGGATATCAGTACCGGCTCAAATAAATAAAATAAATACAATAAATTAAAAAAATACAATAAATCCAAAATGAAAGAAATAAAAATCCATATCAGCCCATGACCTAAACTTTTAATGGAACTTTTGTTTTTAGCCTCATTTAAAAGGCCATCAAAATATAAAATGTAAATTAATTTGAATATGACTAATCCTGGTATAGGTGCAGTTCTAGTTCAGACCTAGTTTAGCCTCTGTCCTGGTTTTGTGCTACTTTAGGCCTGATTTATTTATGGTTTAGTCCTGGTGTAGTCCTAGTTTAGACCAAGTTCTAGGTTTAGTCCTGGTTTGGTTAACCTTAGAAACACTTTGTTGAGTCCTTGTAATTGGTTTAGTCCCTGTTTAGTGCCATTGAAAAGGCACTGGTTTAATCCTGGTTTAATCCTGGTTTAAACTAGTTCAAAATCGTTTTAGAATTGGTATAATCTTCTTGATAAAGTCCTTGTTTAAGACCTGCTGCTTTATTCTTTTGCTCCACTCTAGAAATATAACTTTTATTTGCCTGAGTTCAGCCTGCGAGTAATGAGAGCCGAACCATTGACCTGAATCCATGCTCAAGTGCTCCTTGCCCTCAGCAGCTTTCACATTTGTTCCTCTTTAACTTCACTGAGAATAGTATGTATCTTTTTAGTTGCTCAAGTACTATATTTTTTCCTTGCCACCATTTTGGCCCTTCATATTCCTGCCCTATCAGACTACTACAATATTAATTCACATCTGCTTCACGGCGGAAACCAAGTAGAAAGAGTTGAATAATGCATTTGCCCTCAAAAGTCTTCAGAAAAACAAAACCAAGCCATTGAAATGTGGGTTAATGAATGTATATACAGTGAATATGGAATGTATTCAGTTTGTACACATTTTATGTCGCAGCTTTATTCCAAATGGATTAAATTCATTATTTGCCTCAAAATTTGATTTTTTTTTGCAAATGTATAACAAAAAAACTAAAAAAAGTTTTAAAAAAGGTTCTGTCAGTTAAAAAAAATGTAACGTTTGGTGCATTAAACACAAAAAGTATGTAACTCCACCAGGCCAAGTCACAGGACAGATCTGTGTAGAGGCCACCCCGCTCACATAAGAATGCACGTGGAGCCTTTTTTGAGCAATAAAAACACAATTTAAAGCACCTCAAATGGAGACTGTGGACCCTCTTGTAAAAAAGTGACATTGTGTATCTTTTATTGCTGTATTCCAATCTTTACCATTGGGTTCAGTGTCTCAAAGAACAAAGAACAGTTTATGCCCAAAGTATTGTAAATATAAAATGTTGAACTGCTGATCCTAATCCACATTTATATATCAGAGCATTTGTTAAAAGGATGTTCATAGATAATAATTATGATACTCCAGCAATGTTCATTTTGTCTTTTTTGTTCTATGTACATGTATAGGTTTATTTTTCTCGACAATGTAAATACACTGAAAAACTCATTGTCTTTAAAAAAAAAAACTAGTGCAGGGTGAATGATGACGATTACAGAATACGTAGTATTTTTATTCTGAAGGACTAAACTGTCGAGGCCAACGACACACTTTTCCTTTTATATGACCCTCCCAGTGTGAACAGGACAGCTGCATTCTTAAGGCGGGTACAGTTCCGTCAATGGGGGAGTTAGCGTTAGCCTCCAAACATCACAAACAATAAAAAAGCAGGGCTGACAACTGCACAACACACGAGTAACACTACAGTAAGCACTACAAACTCTTACTGTTTAGAAAATAGAGCAGGAGTTTAAATGTTATTACTCTCAAATGTAATAAACATGTAGAAAACAAATGTTTATTGGTCTCCAAATGTCAAAAAGGAATGTTTTTATGTTGCTGCCTCGTTAAAATGAATGGGACAGAGTGTTTGTGTGAGTACCAGTCTGTGTGTGTGTCAGTCCTGAGTTTATACAAATAGAGTCTGGGATCAGGTCTTATCTCCCACTCAATAATCAGAACCCACTTCTTAAATATAAAAATATTCACTGGATCAACAAACTTGTAGAAAATATCACAGAAGAACAACAGACAATTCAAAAAGAAAAGCATATATCTGTCTTTCTACAATTACAACAATTAATAATATTAATATTAATTATAATGTTATAATAGTATATCATCTCTAACCTCTCATTAGGACTGACACTTCTGAGTCTTCTCTTTGCTCAACATCTGTTTCTCCTGATTTTCCCATTATGTATCAAAATAAAATATATATATTTTTTCTATTTTAATTAATCATAATTTTTCATTTAATTATTTTATTTGAATCTTTGTTATTCATCCAGTATTTCATATTAAATACAAAAATTCCCATAAAAAATATAAAGATATATATCATTTTTTTTAGAACTTTTCAAGAATAAATTCAAACCTTTAGTATTATTTTTTGGAAAAGGAAAAATGAAATTGAATATGGGAAACAACTTAAAGCACATATTAACCATGTGGATAATTGACTTTTTTGAAACAGAATTGTTTGAATAATAATCATTCTTTTGTAAGTGCTGAGAAGTAAAGTGAATAAAGTTGAGTTTTCCTTGTGTCTGTTCAGAGTGTGGAGAATAAGGCCGACAGCCCAGCACGGGGCCCGTGTTCTCTTCTTTATTAATTACCACCTGACGAACGCTTCCCCACACTTTATTTAAACTACTGTTAAAGTACACACATATACACGGGGCGCAGGGAGCCTGTCTGCAGCAGGGGTTCTCACACTCCAGAACAAGTTTGTTTGGGGTATTTTTACCTCTGATTCAGTCCTGGTTTGACCCTGGTATTATCAGTCCAAGTTTAGAACTGGTTCAGACTTGGTTCATAATGTTTTAATGGTTTAAAACTGGAGTAATGCTGGTTTAGTCTTGTAGAGTTGAGTCGGTTCTGGTCTAGAGACATGATTCAGTCCTGGTTTAGATCAAATAAGTCCCCGTCTAGAACAGGGTTAATCCTTGTTTGGACTGCCTTTGGTCCTGGTTTAGGTCTGTTCCTACTCTAGACCTGGTGTAGTCCTGGTTAAGGCCTGGTTAGGGTTTGGTTTGGTTTAGAGATTGGTTTAAATGTGATTTAGACCTGGTTTAGTCCAGTCTATAGACCTGGTTTAGTTCTGCTCAATAGACATGGTTGAGGCCTGGCTACGTCCTGGGTTAGATATGGTTTTAGTCTCACTTTAGTCCAAGTCTAATACTGGTTTTATCCTTGTTAAGACTGGGTTTGGTCCCAGTTTATGAACATTTTCACACAAGTATCACCTAATTTGGCTGTTGGAGTAACACCAAGTCCAAACCAAGTCTGTAACTGGACTATTCCAGGTCTAAACTTGGTCTAAAACAGGACTATACCATTAGTACAGTCGCAGAGAAGCACAGGGTTCCTCACGATTGCATACGATACATGATACATGGCTCACGACACGATAAGATCAGTATTGTATGTATATTACAATACTTAAAAACAAAATACACTTTAACAACAGCGTTTACTCTAACAACACCCTGCACAAACCTACAATGAAAAACGGCAATTTTAATCAGCTGATAAAGCAGCCAATAATATCAATAATGTATCAGCAAATTTAGTATCACATTATAACGCTACTTAAGCAAAGATGGAAACTATAATCTAACCTCAAACCTGTATTTATGCCAAACAAAAAGTCAAATTTGTGCAAAACTATCCACTAAAACTTAAAAAAGAGATAAGAGAGACGATAGAGGAGGGTTAACGAGAGAAAGAGGGATGAGAGAGAGAAACAGGGTGAGGTAGTGACACAGGACAGAAAGAGAGATAGAAAAAGTATTTTTGTATATTTCTGTTTGCTGATATAACTCTATACCTCCTTCCAGAAAGTAAACGTTCAAAGTGGCTGTTTCCTTAATAGCTCTTAATAAGAGCTCAAAGGCCTCTGAGGCGTCGTGTGACCTTTGAGATCATGTTCACGATGTGCTACAGTTTGTTTTTCCTCTGCACGCTCAAGTTTCCGTCCCACATCAGCAGGTTAAAGGTTAAGATGCCCCCCACAAGGCTTGTGTAAACCATTTCAAGAATAACTTTACAATTTACATATCAAATATTGCCTTTGTGAGCATTTGTTAAAGATATAATTCGTGTTCTGCTCTTTATTTATGTGATTTTAAGATATTTTGACTTATTGACCATCTCAACATTTTGATTATCGATTGTTATTGGCGACAAAGACAAGCTCCTTAGTTTGGAAACATTGATATTTAAAAAGCTTGCCAAACACTGACAAATAAGACCAGCACCATGTCATCTGCATATTTAAATTATTAAAACATTCATAAGCAACTTGAAAAAACATTTGTATAAAGAGCAGTGGAGATAAAACTGTGCCTTGCGGAACACCTGTATTCAACACAGTCATTTCTGGAATAGCAAAACCATTGGTCACTCTTTGGGGGTGTTTGGACAAGTCTCTGACCCATTTGATAATTCCTCCATTAACTCCAGGTCCATTATGTACATGCTTACAATTTAAAGTTGATGTAAAGTCCACAAAGATGATTCTAGCACAATGGTCAGCGGCCTGAAGTTGCTAATGTGATTATACAAAGTGATGGCTGCATTTTCTGTACTTCTCTGACTTGTATTTGCAAACTGTTAGTTGTCGAAACAGTTGGACACAGAGGACATGATGTAGTTACTCACAGTTCTCACCGTACATACACTAACATGTAGGTAAGTGCTTTTGGGCAAAAATCATTCAATTCAGATGCTCCAGGTTTTTTATGTCCCGGCACAATTTTTTAAAGCCTCTAAGACTTAGGACAAGTGTGTGCGTTTGGAGAGCATCGTGAAGACCCCTTTTAATTGATTTACACCACTTTTCTTCCTTCTCCAGAGGCCATCGGGGCCTGGGGCTTTCATAGGTTTGATGCAAAGTAAATTGAAATTTTTTTTTTGTCCAAAAAAATGTAGGCCTTTTCAAAGAACAGATGGGAAAAACTAAGTCACGTCTGAAGGAGCGATGCAACAAACACAAATGTTTAAATAATTTAAAATAATCAACACAAAGCTTTTGTCACTTGTGGATTTACTCACAGCGAGAAGAAGAAGAAGCACTTTTACTCCAGAGACTGTTCCACTGTACAATATATTTCTCAAGTAAAAGTGTGAGTATGGTGTCAGAAAACTATTACAACTACATAACAAAGGCACGCGAGTTAAACAAATACTAGAACTACCCATTAATACATAGTAGTAATAGCAGTAGTAGTAGTAGTAGTAGTAGTAGTAGTAGTAGTAGTAGTAGTAGTAGTAGTAACAAGTATTTTACTGTCAATTAGTGATATTTTCTTGAGAAACCTGTTTCTTTTGATTACTAAGAAGCTTCATTATCAATATATAATGATACATGACAAAGTATCTGCAGATTAAAGGCACTCTACCTGATTTTGCACAGATGTATATCATAAAAGCAGCTTTTAGCATCAAAATGAGACCACTGTGTGCTGTTTGCATCTAATTCTAAAGCGTTTTATCCTTAGTGAAGCCGGAAGTGCGCTGTTGGCATGCTAGTTGTTGTTAGCTTTACCGCTCTGGCCTCTGAAAGTTATGAAAAAGCGCTCATAAACGTATAAACTTGTGCTAGGAATGGGAGAAAAAGCTGAAAACCGTCAGACACAACACCAATCAAAACGGTGTGAAAGAAGCCTCTCGGTACAAGGCAAAAGTACTTTAAAACAGTGTTGAGTCATACGTTCTGAATACTGCAGGATCTGAAAGAGTGTTTTGGAGCGAAGGACAGCTGCGTCTACAGAGCTCGACCTTGAAGTAAACACGAAAAGAGAGAAAAACACAGTCATTCAATTAAAGTTTGAATTCAACGAGTATGACAGTGTTTCTTCCTCCTGCTACTTCTGTGTCGCTGTCAGTTAATCCCAGTCTTGTACCTTTGCCTCTCGACCAGCGCTTCATTTGCAAAGCAGATGTAGCGGGAACAAAAAGTGGAACAAGGTCAAGACTGTACCTCTCAGAAATGCCAAAATACAACCATCCAACCCTAAGCTTCAACATGTTTCTTCCAAAAATGTGATTAGGCCTAGTTATAGTTATACCTGCTACTTCTCTACAAAAGTATTGCACTGGTAACTGATCTGTAAATGCCAAATACACGTGGCTCTCACACTGTCGTCGTCTCCAAAGAACCACATGTATCTTTAAAAGACGCTATAAAACCGCTTGTCACGCTAAAATGTCGGGGAAGTCAACGCCCAAGTTACTCTGCTTCTGATTGGCCACACTTACAGTCACCGTCTCTATTTTAGCCAACCACCGTCGCTAATTTCTTGTCTCTTTCGTCTTTTTGCAGTTTTCTGGGAGAGCGATGAGCGCGCAGTGCCAAATGTGTGACTCAGACGAGATGAGAGACAACACACGGCTCACTTCTGCACATATGTGAGCTTTTGTTGTTTAAAACACTAATCTCTGTGTTTTTATTATACAAGACCTTCAATATAAAGATGTAATATCTCTTAATATCTAGTAAAGTTACTGGATCAAGGAAAACTGTTGCCGTGACGCACCAGGACAGCTGCCGGATCCTGTTTCGGCTCAAATGAAGGTGGCTGCTCACAAGTCCGAAGGTTTATAAGTCTGAAGGTTCACTAGACCGAACCTGCGGAAGGAGAAGAGGTTACTGCAGATCGCCGGGCTGCTCGTCGCTGCTCTGCTCTCCTTCCCGAATGTCGGACTATGGGCTTTGTACCGGGACGGAGTCTTGGACCACTCTCCGGAGAGCGCGGCGGACGGCGCGGACGCGTTCAGCCCTGTGCAGGTGAGCGAACCCCGGGGCTGTCATGCACCACTGCCTGCGCTGGAGCTCCGGATATGTCATAGGTTTATGGTGTTCCACGCACGCTGTAGAATTAATATCAGTTTAAAGGTGGTATGGACGATCATATTTCCTCGTGGCGTGGATAAATCATTAGTCCTGCCACGTATCAATCATAAAACGCACCTACCGCTCACCTGCAGCCGCGTCAGGCTCGTCCCCACGTTTCCGCGTGCCTAAGCGCATGGATCTATCATAATATAGTTCCCTCAGTGTACGGGGCAAAAATGAAGACGGAGAAAGACAGTTCGAGCTGACGCAGAAGTGGACAGAAATCTACGGGAGACGAGAGATGCGATGCGCTCCGGTGCGCTAATAAACAAACGCACGTGTGTGTTGTATCAGTCCACACGGGGGAGTGCGCATGTGCACTTCCGCCTGCGTTCTCAAATCGCCGAAAAATCGTCCATACCGCCTTTAATTTAGGCGCATAATTCCTAATGTTCAAAATTCGGACTTGAGAACCTTCGGACCAGTGGGCTTGAATCCAAATGAAGACCTACTCTCGACTCAAACACCTCTCAGAACGTTCACACACTTTCCCGCCTGTCAGCCTCCTCTCCAATCTCACAGCAGGAGGGTCTTGGTTTGACTCCCAGGAGGCGTGTGGAGTTTGCATGTTCTCCCTGTGTAGGTTTCCTCCGGGTGCTCCGGTTTCCTGTACCACTAAAAACAAGTACAATAGGCTCCTCCCCTTTGAGGCCAGGACTGCCCTGGAGGAGATGCCACACCTCACTGGGACTTTCCTGGTTGAATAAACGTCAATAAAAACAAAAAACAAATTACAGCTTTGAAATGTTTTATATATTCAAAACAAGTAAAGAAATACATAATACCAATATTTTTAGTGGATAAGTTTTAGATAATATTTTTTTATGCCAAGTATTGATACTGACCTAAGAATTGAAAGGTACAGATTTTAATGCAAAATCCCTACTTTTTTTATTCAAGCTGGGGCAAACCAGAGATAATAATGCCATGGAATTATTTTTATTTGTATTTGTTAATATTATCATTTTATAAGGACTTTTCACAATTTGTCGGAGCCCGAATTGAACTCTGCTGTGGCCGGCTGCACATGGAGCCTGGCAAACGTGCACTCTACTCCGCCACCAAGCAACACCAAGGTCATTGTTATCAGTATTGGAGCATTGTTGCCATACTTTCCATAGTTACACATTACTTGGCATTAGAGCCTTTAACTGTATTTATTTACCCTGCGCACATTATTCCACAAGAAAGGAAACTACCAGTCCAATTTTCTGTCTCAATTCTTATCTTTTCTGCATTTTCAGCCTGTGCTCGGGCCTATAACCCGTCCGTGTTACACAGTTGTCCGTGTCTCCCTCTTATTATACTGCACCCTCTGGTGAAGGGCACAGCCGGCACGTGCTAGCCGAGCCCGACACCGGAATGCTAACGAAAACAAAAAAGATTTAGCGGTTTTCTCATCTGAAATATTATGACAAAAGACCAAGGCAACAAAACGCAGAGGTCAGGTTTACGTCATCGGTTCAGGAGTGAGTTCTTGTCTGGAGGTGCCCTTGACCAAAGCAGTCCAAAGTGTTAGAGCGGTTATTTATGGTGGCCATGGCGTCATGCTTTTGGCAAATTAAAACGGTCTGTGAATCTGGCACGCTTAAAAAGAGGGTTCAAGTAAAGCTGTTATTGTACTGAAAAAGTTATGGTCATTTCAGCTGTATGACCCCCGACCTTCAGCAGGAGCAAAACAATAACCCCCTCAGCCTCTCCTTCGATAGCATGGTTCCCATCAACAAATACTATCTATTTATCTTGTGAATGTGAAATTGAAAGCAACGTTAGAGTAGTTTATTTACCGAATTTTTGATTATTTGAAAAAAAAAAAACTCATAGTTTTGACCGACTTATACTCCGGAGCGACTTAAATATAATATTATTCGTATTTTCACACTGACAACCACAAGAGGGCGCTCTAGGCTCTAAGCGACGCAGAAGAAGAATCTGCACTTCCTCTTCCTCTGGAGTGTGTGGAGTTGTTTAGAAGTGACACAGAGGAAGAAGAATTCAGTGGATTTAGTGATTTGGGGTCAAACTGATGCTTTGGTAAACTTGTTAGCATGTTCTTTATGCTATAGTTATCTGAATAACTGTTCATATGTTACGTTAACATACCAGACACTTAACACAGTTCTGTCTGTGCCTCATGTAGCTGAAGGTGTTAGCGTTAGCATACGTCATGTAGCTGAAGGTGCTACGTTAGCATACGTACACCTATTCACCATGTTCTCTCATCTGTTATTATTTTAAACTGCATTTCAAGATGAAATGTCTGTTCTTGGTCTTGGATTTTACAAAATAAATGTCCCCAAAAAATGCGACTTATACTCCAGTGCGACTTATATATGTTTTTTCTTTTCTATTATGCATTTTTTGGCTGGTGCGAATTATACTCCGGAGCGACTTACGGTCTTGAAAGTACAGTAATTTGGTAATACCTTGTTGAAGTACACAATAATGATTTTTGATAAACAAATTAGCTACAATAAAAACAAATCCTAATTAGGAATAAAATAGTATTAACTATTTGATTCCCTCCTGTTGCTGCATGTGTTCTGTGTTGTCATTTTGGTGAACTAGGAAAGTAAACATCACAATTACTGCAGTTAGATTCTAACAGAAGTGGGATTTTAACTTGTCACTTTTTATTTAACATAAATCAACCCAGGAATGACTGAAATATGAACTATGAAAAACTCTCTAAGCCCGCTTTTGGCTTAATTATGTCTTTTTAAAAAACATTTGCTTTCAAGTTTTGTAGACATGAGCGCCACAACGAGACTTATAGTGAAATAAATGATTAATAGAAATAAAACGCAAAGTAGAATGCACAAAATGGAACAGTCTGAAACATGCTCCATATGAGAAACACTTGATTGATTAAATATTCAGAGCTATAGTCTAATCAATAAACCAAATAAATATCAAACTCCTGACTTAATTACTTATAGACTGCATTAATGCATATTGTAATTTATTGAAAAGTTCTGTTTTATAAAATCCACAAAATCAACAAACCCATAAATCGAGACAAAAATTGAACTGCGGGAAATCTGTCTCGTCCCTTTTCTAATATGTATAAAAAAGGCTGTAATTTACTTCATTTGAAAAATCACAGCCATTTAAGCTCTATTACTAAACCCAGCAGCAGAACCATCAGCTTCCTCAGCCTCTCCTCTTCTTCACTAAAGCCTCTACATTCACTAAACTCCTCATCAGACCTCATTTATTTGTCTGTTTCAGTTTCATTGGGTTGAATCGAAAAAGCCCGACAATAAATGTGGGAGTGACGCCTTTGTGCCCTTGACAAAACAAAACACTAGAATTGCTAAATTGTCTCTGTGACGTTGGTAAATAAACACGCTCAGTAAATATTTTAGCCTTTTAACCGTGTTCTACTGTTGTTCCTGTCTTTTGCTTCACTCGCGCTTGTTTCATTCATCCTGCTTACGAGGTCGTCTTCTCTGAGCGCTCACTAAACACTCAGTTTGAAGTTTGCTTAGATTGTTGCGTCACAGGTAAAAATCTGGACATTTCCTGCACAGTTTTGAAGTCGCCGGACTCATTCTGCAGGTCAAATTGTGTTTACAAGGAAAGCATGACTCTATTAGCATTAGTCACGTTGCCAAAGAGCTCCGTTTATTTATATTTTCATTGTATATTTCCAGTGCATCCATCATTTTAATGTGAAATAAAAATAATGCAGAACATATCCACTGTATTGTTCTGGTTGAAAAAAAGGGTCTTTATTTGACCCATGAATATTGACCCAAAAAATACAATATTTAGTCTCAAATATTCATAAATCTTTATGTTACATGAAACAATCTATTTAAATAAATCAATTTAATATATAAATTATTTACTTTGTCTTAATATTATATAATTACATGGAAAAAAGTGACATAATAAGGGTCAGAGTTTATTTTATTTAAACATTTTTGTGAACATTTGTGATGTTGCCCAATACAGCATATATGCCAGGCGGCCGCAGTGTTGTGAGTTCAAATCCCGACTCTGACAATTTACTGCATGTCCTCCCTTCTCTCTCACCCCTGATTTCACGCCGTCTTTCCTGTGAGCCAAAAATCCTTACAAAATAAAAGAACATTTGTGTTTCCTTTTTATAGTTCATGGTCAGGAGCACCAAGCTGGAGATTTAGTTTGAGGGAACCCGCCTGACAAGCTTGACGACAAAAGGGCTGCACCATATTTTCACTTATTACGATATAGATATACAAAGAGAAATTTCAATAAACCTTTTGAATGTATCAGTCGAACTCTGTCAAAATAAAAACGTAACAGAGACTAAAAAAAGGCTAAATAGTGCTAACCCAAAAACCACGTATTTTTCAAATTTTTCATTTAAAAAACTGCAGATTTTCACCAGACCTTGGTGTTTATACAATATTTTTACTTTATTTTTATATCGATCCTTTTGCAGCCCTATAGACGGCATCCACACGAACACGAGGAGAACCAAATATAGGACCATCTTTCTACGAGAAGGCAGGGACCACCGCTGCACCGCCCCACACTCTTTTTGATCTCCTTTGGAAAATACGGGACCCCCCTGCCCTGTCATTTCACAGTAAACAGAGGGACTCCTTTGAAACGCAGAATAATGCCTTCAAAAAAACGTCAAAGCGCTCAAATAGTCCATTGAAGTACACAGGAGTATGACATAAACCTGATGAAAGAACAAAAGAATGTGTTTCCACCCTTTTATCGTGCCATTTGTTTTTCAATGGGCGCAGTTCTGGCCTCTGGATTGGTGTTTGAGCGCTCTATTCTCCATCGTTGAATCCATTCTTTTCAGTACTTACTTCGCGGTGTTGGAGAGTGGACCGACTATTTGTCCCTTGAGAGCTATTCAGTTTGTGAAGTGTCGGCCGGTCAACAAATGTCATTGTGTCTTATTGGCGGTAACATACTCTGAAGACTTTATGGTCGTTTGCAATTGGAGCAGAAAAAGTAGATAATCATGATAGATGGATGGATGTATCAAAAGATATATAGACAAATGTAATATAACGGTGTACGATACGTTTTTAGACTGATATGATGCATGATGCGATGATAGCAAACAGTACGATTACAAAACAGTAGACTTTTATGAAACAGTTCAATTTGATTCAATACAGCCCTTTTAAAACAATAGATTCCGTACAGTGATTCGTTCGCTTTGACTTTTATTTTAAAAGCATCACTTGGTCTGAGGTTTTAACAGAAGCTGCATAACTAAGGAATACATAATGGGACCAATTCGACTCACTTATAACAAAGTCTTTGCTTAAGATGCTCTCCCTTCTCTTTGTCCTGTGGAGTTCCTCTGCTTTGGCACATAAACTTATGTTTGAGACACATACTGTCCGTCCTCTGTGTTGCTTTGTCTGTCATTTGGTCTGTATGAGATTTGTCTGCTTCTCAGCTAATGGATGTGTAGCAACAGAGCTGTATGTGTGCTGACCACTAGGGGCAGTAGTGAACACACGCAACAGTGGAAGCTCCACTTTTAAAAAAAGTTACTTGAACAAGCTGCAAAACTAATAAAACGCTATTCTCACCTAGTTTTCTTGGCTGTTTTCCAACAATGTGTTAAAATTGCCTCCATTATTTGTTGTTCTAGTTAAACATTGTCCATTCTCTAACTAACTTTGAGCTCCCTCTGGTAATTATTTACGAGAAAACAGAACACAGAGATATTAGAAAGAGTTGGCTGTATAAATGAAGCAAGGGTAACTATGCTTCGGAGCCGTTAGCGTACAAAAATAGAGCATAAATGAGCCTTTAGCGTCATAGCTTGCTAACTCTGGCTGAAACTCGAGGTTAGTCGTTGTTTTGAATATCCATGTCGTTCCTCCCGTCATCTTTCACGTAAATACTTGTATAGATTACAATCAGCTGTGGTCGTATCCATGCAGTCATGTTTCTTGTCAATTCAGAAGCTTATTCACACACATATGAAATGGGTGCAGTCTTGATGCCGCAGTACTAAGTCATTACCGGCCCATCTCTAATCTGCCATTTTGGGGCAAAGTCCTTGAAAAGGTTGTTTACCAACAGATCAGAAATTTCTTCTTAATAAACAACTCATTTGATGTTTTTCAGTCAGGTTTTAGACCTCATCACAGCACTGAGACTGCTCTTGTCAAGGTGACAAATGACATCCGCCTGAACACTGACACGGGCAAAGCCTCAGTCTTAATTCTGTTAGATCTGAGTGCTGCTTTTGACACTGTCGATCATGGGATCCTCTTACAGAGACTAGAGGACTGGGTGGGCATCACTGGCACTGCCCTAAACTGGTTAAGGTCCTATCTGGAAGACAGGAAGTACTTTGTTGAAATTGGTAGCTGTGTCTCAGACCACATGACCCTGACCTGTGGAGTGCCCCAAGGGTCAGTCCTGGGTCCTCTTCTGTTCAACCTCTACATGCTGCCGTTAGGTCAGTTGATACGCAGTGAAAATGTGTCCTATCTCAATGATGCAGACGAGTCAGATCTATGTCTCACTGACGGCAGGTGACTATGGACCAGTAGATTCACTCTGTCACTGCATCCAACAGATCAGTTTGTGGATGCAAAACAACTTTCTCCAGCTGAACTCAGACAAGACTGAAATAATTGTTTTTGTCCCACAGAAACAAAGAGAAAGTGTTAGCGGTCACCTCCAGAGTCTCGCTCTAAAACCTACAAATCAAGTTAGAAATCTGGGGGTAATAATGGACTCAGACTTGAATTTTAATAGCCACATCAAATCAATAACATAAGCAGCTTTTTACCATCTAAAAAACATTGCCAAAATCAAAAATATAGTGTCTAAACCAGACTTGGAGAGACTTATCCATGCGTTTGTCTCCAGTAGATTAGACTACTGTAACGGCCTGCTCACTGGCCTCTCCAAACGAGCTGTAAAACAGCTGCAGTTCATCCAGAATGCTGCTGCTCGGGTCCTGACTAGAACCAGGAACCATCACAATAGTCCTGTTCTCAGGTCTCTGCACTGGCTCCTGTGGCTCAGAGAATAGACTTTAAAGCAGCTCTGCTTGTGTACAAGTCTCTCCATGGCCTAGCACCAAAGTACATCTCAGACATGTTAGTGCCATATGAACCATCTCGGACTCTGAGGACCTCAGCGACCGGCCTCCTGCTGGTGCCAGAGTCAGGACTAAACATGGACCGGCCTTCTGCTGGTGCCTGAGTCAGGACTAAACATGGACCGGCCTCCTGCTGGTGCCAGAGTCAGGACTGAACATGGACCGGCCTCCTGCGGGTGCCAGAGTCAGGACTAAACATGGACCGGCCTCCTGCGGGTGCCAGAGTCAGGACTAAACATGGACCGGCCTTCTGCTGGTGCCTGAGTCAGGACTAAACATGGACCGGCCTCCTGCTGGTGCCAGAGTCAGGACTAAACATGGACCGGCCTCCTGCTGGTGCCCAGAGTCAGGACTAAACATGGACCGGCCTCCTGCTGGTGCCAGAGTCAGGACAAAACATGGGGAATCTGCGTTTCAGTTTTATGCAGCTAAAATCTGGAACAGTCTTCCTGAAGATGTGA
This sequence comes from Eucyclogobius newberryi, assembly GCF_026437365.1. Taxonomy (NCBI): domain Eukaryota; kingdom Metazoa; phylum Chordata; class Actinopteri; order Gobiiformes; family Gobiidae; genus Eucyclogobius; species Eucyclogobius newberryi. The sequence continues at coordinate 8,318,821 of NW_027315757.1, forward strand.
GACAGGTTCTACTCTAACAATGTCCAAATCTAAGCTAAAAACTGTTTTGTTTAGCTGCGGCTTTGTTTATAAAGGATTTTTATTTGCACTCTTCTCTTTTATGTCTTGAATTGTATCGTGCTGTAATTTCTTTGTGATTTGAATGCATTTTTCCTGCTGTGTGAAGCACTGTGTATGAAATGTGCTCTACAAATAAACTTGCCTTGCCTATATTTGATAAACTGCGCACGACACCTCAATCATTCACCTACTTACAGTCCGACTTTTACGGTATTCATTTCTCTTCTACAATTTAAATCACAGACATAATGCTTTTTTGTTGTTGCTAGAACACCGAATAGAGCAGGAGCTGTAGCAAGGTCAGTGCTTCTATTGATAATAATGCCTGGTGACAGATGCTCTCCCCATGGGCTCTCGTCTCCACAGGTTGGAGAGTTAAGCTAAGGTATACACACTATAATACGTCATACTCATGCAAGTCCACGCTGGGAACTGCTTACAACTAGCACGGCATGAGGCTTGGATGTTAAATATAACAAGATGAACGTAAAGGCAAATGTGTTTTTTAATCAGAAGAGACAGATCTTGGCAGTGTTTATTGAATAAGTACATTTTAGCACTTTGACCCCTGCAGGTGAAAAAAGATAGATAACTAAATAAATAGCAAATTATAGGCTAATATATTTCTATGAGAGATTCACAGTTTTTTGAAAGAAATCTCTTCTGAAAATTCACAAATGATGATCCGAGGCCTACATTATTAGATTAGGTTTAAGGCCTTAAATTTGCTACGTATCTTGTGGCTAAAGTCCTTTCTGAACATGATCATTTATTTCTGCTTGAATAATTCTACCACATTTTGAGAGAGAAGATGCTTCATGTGGATAGGCCCGGTAATTACAGAGATATTAAAAAGGGGCTGCACTCAATTTTTTTTTCACGTAACAAAAGGTTATATCTACTGTAAAAGCAGCTCTTAGTGTGAAAGTGAGACCGATGTGACGTCTGCAACTAATTATAGACCGCTTTATTCTCCGCAAAGCAGGAAGTGCGCTGTTAGCATGCTAATGGTGGTTAGCTTTACCATGACGGTAAACTCACAAGCACATCGCAGTGAACAATTCAAATGCTCAGAACGTGCAAGGTAAATTAGTAATGGGTTTGGACCGCTGTGTTAAAGGACACATTGTATATTTGCATTTGTATTGGTATTTCCTTTAAACATGCTCTTGTACCTTTAATTTGACAAACCCTAACGTCTATGTATTGAAAACTTTCAATCAGATTTAATGGTGATGATTTATGAACATAAAAACAGCGCAGAAATCTTGAATCTGAGTATTTTTGTAGGCTCAGAGGGAGAGGGCTTTAAACAGGATTATTATAAGTGTGAATGAAGCTAAATACAACTTCAGGTATGTTTTTGATGTGGGAACAATGTTTTTAATTTGGCATGTTCTTTAAATAATGAATTCTACTACAGAATAACGACAAGGTATAACCGTGAGCACTTTACAATAATATATTCACGTGAACCCAACATATTGACTCACAGATGACAAGAGTTATAGAAACTTGACAGAAACTTCACTCTTTCCATCAGTCATTTCCGCTTGAATGCACTTACCAAGATTATAGTTATGGTCCTTTGCTCACTCTAAACTCAAAGTGGATTTAGGTTCCCCGAAGCACACAAATCCTGCATTTTGTCACATCGATGGCTTTGTAAATAGTCCCTCCCTCGGTGCGGTAACAAATGAGGCCTATTCAGAAACACTGCACTCATTTAGGCGTATTGACCGAGCGGCAGCGCTGAGAGTGATGTGACGTCAACCGGCCTTTACCTTCCTGCTCACATTTGCCTTCTGGCTCCAGGAATACAGCAAGTAAGAATTTTTTAGGACTTAAATGGCTTTCATTAGTCTTGATGTATTTAAAGGTGTAATATGTAACTTTTCTGCTCGAGGGTGTCATGTTTTAGAGCTTAAAATAATGTATGTATTGAAAAGCACACATTACTTTCAAGCACTAAGGTTTTCTCTCATCAGGGTTTGATGTTAACACTCAATCTACTGGCAACAGAGGGAATTTCCACGGGGATTAAAACAAAAGCTAGCCTGAGCGTGAGCACGCATTCAACACGATTTGATGCAGAAAAACCTCAGATGATTTATGGATTTAAACACAATGCAGAAAAGCTCTGAGCTCTACATTACATGTCACAAATCTGGGAAAATTGGAACAATTTTTATTATCATTTTTTTGTTGTTTTTTATTGTCAGGCTCAGAGAAGAGTACCTCATAAACAAGATTCATGAAACAAATGTGAATGAAGCTAAATACAACCCCAGGGAACAACATAGATAAAAGCTCAAAACAGTATTTTTTTTGTATCATCTAAATATAATAGATTATTAGGAAGATACTACTACTCAGCTCTAGCGGAAACAATTCAGCGTTCAAACAGACTTAGGTACAATTCAAAATAGATAAATAAAAATGTTTTCCTCCACCACTGTTTAAATACTGCAAATGAAGCCACAGTGGTTAAACAGAATCTTTCCTTTATACATCGTCATGTTTTTATTAGACTTTCCCTTTATGGTTCCCATAGTGTAAAGACCTCTTACTGTCCTACACCTATAAACTATAAATCTAGATTAGCTTAGCATGACAGAAAAATGATATATTGCGAATATGTCAAGTGACTTCTATAGATCCATGATATAATTAAGCCTTGTACGTGTAACAAAGTCATACCTGCAGGGGCATTTTAACATCTTTGGGTATTGGTAATATGTTTAGGAGCCATGCACCATATGGCAGCTTAATTCAATAAGATGCCTCTCCAGATGGGGCATGTACAGTATGATACGTATTTAAAATGATACTTGATGTAATGTATTCAAAGGCATGTTAGTAAAAACACAAAAGCAGGTTGAAAAGTAGCAAGGGTTTTCTTTCCTCACTCTTTCACAGCAAATATACACAGGTTTAAGTGTCTTGCCCAAGGACCAAAGGATGTAGCAAGGATTGAACCACAAACATATGCCCAAAATAAGTTGCAATACAAAATTTTGTTAAAGTTTCAGCACATTTAAAGTCTGGGTTTTGGCAGGATTTTACAATTATTTTAGCAGTCGACTAACCACACGACTATTTCTGTTGTACAATATGTGTGTAATCCCTCCTCCAGGTAGGTCCTAGTGGACTCCCAGAATCCTAAATACTCACTGCGATGAGCCTAGAGCCAGTTTGCCGTACTAGGTTACGCTAACAAACATTAGCATGCTAACGGCGCACTTCCCCTGCTTCTCGGAGAAGGAATGGATGCAGATAAAGTGCTGTGGTCTAATTGTTTACCCAAATAGATGATTTTACATTATATACGTACAGGGGCAAAGCAGATTTTACTGTATTACATGCACACACAAAAAATACTGAACTAGTAATAACTGAACTAGCTCTGGTTTTGGTGAAAATCAAGTACAGCGCCTTTACGAGTGAAGACGTTTCGCCACTCATCCAAGTAGCTTCTTCTGTCTGATGAAGAAGTTAAGTACACTGAAACTAACATACCCAGTTTTTACAATAAGAAGACTTAACTACTGGTAATTTATTTCTGTAAACAACGCAGTGCAGTTATCTCCTTCTTAGGACAGATATAAGACAGTGTCTCAATAGCAACTTGGATGAGTAGCTCCTGCTACTTGGATGAGTAGCTCCTTTAGTAAATATGCCAAAACATATTTACTCTTTTCAAAAACTGTTTACAGAAATACATTTTCTGTTGCTAATTTTTGTTTTAACATTATACCTTTTAAACTTCTACAACTAATTGGGTAAAGGTAAAAATATGCTTACTCTAGATGCGAGAATTGTGAATTCTTCCACAATTTGACATTTAAACTTTTAAATTAAATGCAGTTGTTTTTGTTCTTTAGAGAATGCCTTGTCCAGATAACAATTAAAAGAATCAGTCAACAATTGTTTATTCCGATGAAGTCACACTTCACCAGAGATGCCTAGATTTGAACTAAGGCTGCTTGATATTGGTTGATTTTTCAATAGACATGTGCTGCTGCAACAATATTATGTGATATTTGAAACAATAATTTCAGTTATATAGAGAATAAAGTACACGTGTCTTCATTTGTTAGTCAAACTTTGCCAAAACCAAGACTAACGCTAAGGCTAATCAACTTAATAAGGAAAATCATTAATAAAATCAGGCTACATTTTGATGATTAGGTTATATGGAGGACCTTGAGGTTATTGAGCTTCATCTAGTATATTGATTCTTTTGAAGTATATTATGCAGCCCTAGTTTGAAGGATCGCTTGTGAAGGATGTGCCAGTCAAACAATACAACGTGGTAACATCATTTATACAGCGGCTTGGCTCTGAACCCTGCTCCCTCTCATTGAGCTGGGAAAACAGCCAGAAAGAGCACATCTCTCTCTTATTCTTCTACCCATGGCTGCGTCTCTCTTTCCCATGCCAAACGGCAGCAGGCTGTGCAGAAGGGGGCTGTAACGGAGCATTCCAGAGATCGTTCAGTCACTATTGGTAAATCATAATACGGCAAGGTGACCCAAGTAGAGGGCAGGCAGTGGACATGAATCTAACTGGTCGTCCCGGAGACTGGAGAGGTCTATGGAATGCAATGGACAAGATAATCAACCCTGCTGTGATCATGAAACGATCTTGTGAGGGTTAATAACACGCCTCGTACTCATCCTGGCTCTCCATCCCCCCAGCGCATCCATTTCAAGCTCCTGACCATTGTGTACGAAACAGGGACGGGACGATATTAGTGTTTCGATCTGAATTCGACATGTTGAGTTCAATAATTACGTCCCCCTCCATACATTTGGGGAGCGTAGAAAAGGGTTCAGCTTGTTGTCTTTTTGCAGAACTTTGAAATACTCTAAAACCGCTTTTGGCCCCATGTGTCATTAAGATAAAGGCACTCAAAAGTCCCACATGACTTACGTTGTTTTTGTCCGAGTGGAAACATTTTCTCATAGAACCATAGTTACAACCATAACCGGCAGTTGTCCTAAAAGTCAAGTCTTGATACGATTATCTGCATGTGTTACCGTTCTGTTTAGATCGTCTTGCTTCTGTTTCAATGTTTTTAGTTGTGAATATTGCTAGTGTATTATTTCAATGAATACAAATATTCCAAGTCCTATTATTTAAAATTACATCTTTATTGATTTATTTGCATTATGTCTGTTCATATGGCTTGTTTCTCTTGTCATACATGGTAGCCATAAGTGCTATCCACTCAAGCACGAGTGGCACCATTTTTTCTAACGTCAATTACCTTGACCGTTGGTTAATTTTGTGTCATCAATCAATCAATCAATCAATCAATCAACCTTTATAGAGCCCTTTACAACACACAAGGTGACCAATGTGCTTCAATAAAAAAAAATCAAGGCATTACAAAATCATAAAACTATTTCAAAACAAACTGTACAAAATAAAGTGTTGCTACATTTGAGTGTTAAAAGCCTGTACATACATTTTGAGCCTGGATTTTAAAAGGCTAAAGTCTGTGGTTCATCCATTTCTTTGTTATTGCCTTTTTCCTTGCAGCCAGAAGTATGCTCCAAAGGTATCCATGTATTATATCCATGGCAGGGGTTTAGAGGTCATGTTACCAGAGCTGCAAACAGTCTGCAGTGCTCTATGGTTGGATTATATCTTCTATTAAAAAATACTTGTATGGCTGACCTCATGATTGTGCACACTGAGACTTCGCAGCAGTGCAGTGGAATCTACACATTCTCAAAAATGATCTAGTGTTGCTTCCGGTCCAAGTTCAATGACAAACTAGTGCCTAATGTAGTGGGGCAGAGAGGGGTTATCAATAATCACAAGTAAATCATCTCGATAAGGGAGACGCAGTGCCGAGGAAGACATTTCCCAATCTACAGTTTCTCTGAAATGACAAGAGCAAATTCATTAGATGTGGTTTTGCTCTGAGCTTCCATAAATGCAATGTCCTCTACTGTAAATCTGAGGCTGTATCCGGCACGATAACAACTCTGTGTAATAGGAATCATCATCGAAAACCGTCTTTGAAGAGATTAGAGTTGAAGTTATGCTGTTGATACTGAAATGATAGCAACAGTGTTTTAGATTTATAATGAACATTCGCCTTTAAAGGACATTATATCAAATTACTGATGGTGGTACTTATTACATTGCTGTAACATGTGATATATTTTCACAAAAACTGTCTCAAAAGCTGTGGCAACCAGAAGGAGACTTATTATTTCATACAGCTTTTATGATACCGTTTTATTGGGTATTTTAGTTATTTGGAATAATAAACAAGTATTCTATAAATATAAAACATAATTCAATAATCGTTAAAAGTTATTCTACACAATACAAAAATGTAACATAATGCATAGGTTGACTCTATGGCAAACCACAAAGGGTAACAAAGAAATATCATCACTCAACACTCCAAAAATGACTTTGCCTATCAAAGTAAACTCTGTTTTTAGTTGTTCTAAAATGTTTCTTATTTGTGTAAATCTTTTTATGATTTGTGTGCAGTCATATTTTCCCCTTTGCTCCAGGTAACTTTTGATAAAAGAAGTCTCGATCTCATTGGGTTCTCACCTGGTTAAATAACGGTTATAAATAAATACAAATGGATGTCTCAAAAAATAGTGCATTGTTTTGATTGTTGCTGATATGATCGTTATCGTGAGCCATGTATCTTGTATCAATATCAGGTACTAATCGATTCTGAAATTAGCAGGTATTGGTACTGTTATACAGTAAATAGGACAATATTAGAACCAAGACCACATGGTAATACTACATATATGTGTAACCTTTTTAAAATTGCATTCTATAGTATACAAAAGTAACATAATATTAATATAGTAATATTTCCAAATGCCAGACTTGATTTTTAGTATTTTTTCAAAGTTGATTTTTTATTTCTCTCTTTTAGCACAACAAACAGGAAAAGATTGCTGATGTACCATTTGTGGGTGAGCGGTCGGGTTGACACTTTGACTCAAGAGGCTTAGCGTATTTGTAACTCCTCTGTAAGTCCTTCTTTCTTCTACAAAAGCCCATGTTTACGCACCCAGCCGTCTGCCCTGCTCTCTGCTAGCATCATGGCCTTTGTTAGCTTATTCAGTTACATGACAATCAACAAACTTTCCACCCCAAACAAACTCGCGGCGTCAGCTCCTTTGCTAAGAACTCCAAGAGAGCATTAGCAAGTGCAAAAGCTGCTTCTGAACCACCAAAGTCTCACACGCGCCATTTGAGATAGCAGCAGTGGCCTGTGCGCGCATCTGTTGTGAAATGAACTGTTAGCATTGGCTAGTATGAGTAGCGTCAGCGTTAGCCTCCGTCTCTGAATTACACCACCAAATAAATGATGACTACTAGGGTTCCACAACTATTCAAGATGTGAAGATTTTTATTTTTTTTAATGAATTGTTTATTTCAGAGAAGACAAGAATCACATGTTTAAATCAAGAATAACACGTTTGGTTTTGTATGCAGAAAAAAAAAATATAACATTCAGTTACTAAATATGGCAATTTTGTTTCATGCTTTGAACAAGAACCTCCCACTGGGCATTCAATCCTTCTTTAAATAAAGAAATGGCCTCTATAACTACAAAGGTCTGTTTCGGTTTGAATCCAGTGAAGTGAAAACTAATGTTAGGCAAATATGTGTCTGTTTTAGGAATAACAATTGGAATATACACATACTGCCCTCAGCCATGTGTTCAGCAACTGCAATAACTAACTGTGATATTATTGTTGCAAAGCAAGAGAATCATACTACTGTTTGTAGGTAGTTTTTTGTATATTATATTGTTTTTATATATTCGAGAAAAGTAAAGAGAAGAAGGGGTGGAGTCTGTCTGGTAAGTCCCTTGTGATGTTTTGCTTGGGACGCCTTTGCATTTTTATGATGTTCACATAAGCAAGTGGCTTTAGCCCGACCTTATATTTGTCTCTTTTTTTTGTAGAATATAAACAACCAAATAAAGCATATTCATTCATCTATACCTTAAATGATAGCGAACTTTACATTTTGAAACAATACAATTCTGAAAATGTGATAATTCAATTACAGGTACAATGTGAATTCATTGTAATTGAATGTCTGTGAATTTCATGATTTGGAGCTCAACAGTATCAGAACCTTTTCTATTCATTTTTCTCAAATATTTTTCTGCTGGAGGCTATGTGGTAAATAATGTTACAAAACCTATTTCATATAAAACAACACTTATATACTGAAAACAATTGCAATATCAGTTGGAAAAGTACTTTACTGTTTTTGGAATATTGACACTCCGGACTCAGAGAACATGCAAACTCAAAGCCACGAGCTTCTTACAGTGTGACTTTTGTTCCTCTTTTCTAACACCCCCATGATCCATGTCCATGTACCTCCATCTGACACTGCAGTACATGTTTATAAATGAGTTGGTCCATGATAAAGACAGTGACAGATAAGTCTATGGTGGCTTTCTGCTCTCTCTCATCACCATTTACCCCAAACTCTGACTTCTTTAGATACTCTCGCTGATAGACCTACTGACTACCTACCTACCTCTCTCCCGTACTTTGGTTGACGGCTGGTTGTTGATGGAGAGGTAAAGGGGCAGACAGTGAAAAAGGGTGATAGGGTTCAGCAGAGGAGTCAGCGAAAAGATGTTGGAGAGGGTGAAAAGTATTCGCCGGCCACCAAACTTGGCGGCCATTTTGAGCCAATGGCGGCGCTCATAGGTGTAACTAATTAAGCCTTTAGCGCAGTGGTCCCCAAACTACGGCCCGCGGGCCACATCCGACTCGCTGGGCCTTTCAATCCGGCCCGCCAAGCTTGTCCAAGTTATATTAATTTTTTTTTTGTTTTTTTTTTTGCCGTAGATGGAATGAGAAAGAAAGGAAGGGGAATGATGAGAAAGAAAGGAAGACATGCAGCAAATGTCGGAGTCAGGATTCAAACTCACGATACTGTGGCTGGCCGTTCATTTTACGTTTCGCCTGTAATGCCCACATTTCCCCAAAAGATGGCACTGTTCCCTCTAAGCTGCGCCTGCGCAGCTGCGCACTGCTCGCACATAGTGCACTACTCGCACTTAGTGCGCGCACAAGAAAATCTATGGCACGCAGAAAATAAAATTCACCACAAATGGCCACCGGGGCCAATCAAGCAGGAAGCGCAAGTGTTTAACACTGAAGAAGACTCTTGTGGACAGTAGAAGACTCTTGTGGACAGTAGAAGACAGTAGATAATGAATCATTATTTAATGCATTTGGAAAACAATTTGTACATTGAGCCTTGCATTTGTTGCTTTGTTACAAGTTACAGGTCAAATCTTGCGTGTCATTTATAGTAATTCATTAGTTCACACAAACACACCATATTTTCCTGGCCCGGCCCCTCGGCCAAATTTTAGAACCCAATGTGGCCCTCGAATCAAAAAGTTTGGGGACCACTGGTTTAGCGGCTGGATACATCTGGTTAACATGTGCAGTCGTGTTCTTCTCCCACAAAAGCGCGTGTGAGGAGCGTGGGCTCATTTACTACTTTGAGAAGTCAGAGAATTGCCAGAGCGGAGCAGAGCGAGCTGAAACTAGAGATTTAAAAGCTGCTTTTAGGAAAACTAAATAATTTTCATCTGAAAAAAAGTTCATGATCTGAAAATAGGCAAAAACTCATCACAAAATGTCAGACGCATACGAGCAGTTTGTTCTTACATTGCGCTTTATGGGAAAAATGCTTTCCGGACAATGGAGGATTTTTTCACTGCAGTTCCATTGGACTGGCCACTAGTCCAACTCACGACAATTTGAGCTAGCACTACCCTGTCCATATAATTTAATAGATCCAAAAGGCTGTAAAATGCCAGCTAGATGACAGAGGAGATTGATTTCAGGGACAAAAAATACAATTACTGCATTTATGACAGGGGGTGATGTATTCACCAGGATTCACACAGGTGCTTGAAAATACTTGAAATTTGAACTTGTATCCTACTTGACAGTTAAGAGCACTACCAGTCTTCCATTTGACATGTGTTCTGCTGCGCTAATTCAAGGCTGAGTGGCTCGAGTAGCCTCGAATCAACTACGAATAAATTATGTGATCGGGGAATATCAAAATAAAGAAAACAATGGGTGACATAACATTGCGCTCTCATATCACAATAGCGTTTTCATTTGAAACGTTCTGTCATCTCTGCATCGCTTCATTCTCTCTCTCCCTCAGTCGGGCCCCTGCACCTCTCAGACTGTGTGCACACCATGGGTAGGTGCACACGAGAAGCATTACAAGAGTTTGGTCTATTTTTCTATTCACTTTCTGATTGTAAATTGTATAATAATCCTTCAACCGCACATCTCAGCGTGAAAAAAAGCATGACTACCGCCTGACACATTTGTTTGATGTCTTTGCGTCTTGCCACTGTGTTGATGACAGAAGCTTTTTGCCTTTGCGGGACTAATTGCCTAGTCAGTAGTTGACCCTGAGTGGTGACAAGGGTCCTCGGAATGTTAAATGTGACTCTATGACACCAGCAGGAAATTGAGTCTGAGTCATCAAAAATTTCCTGGAGTAGGACCCCTAGCCCCCCCTTTTAAACACACACCTAAATTATTATGCAAACGCGCCTTTGGACTTTTATTGCACCCTGAAGTTTACCTATGTCACAAATCGGCTCTTCAATAACAGTGTTTTGTCTGGAGGGATTGAGAGAGAGGGATTGCGTAAGGGTCTGGAATCGGAGTCAGAGCCAATGAAATCGTCGGTAATCCATTTACCTCTCCAATCCCAGGCGGAGGTTTTAACGCATCACACTGAGATACGGAAGTAGCTCTTCACCTCCGTTCCAAAACATTCAAGATGGCGGACCCGGCTCGTGACCGAGTGTTCACTTCTGCTCTCGCTTCGGTTTGAACAATCAGGAAAGTCCGCTCTACTCGCCGTGATGAACGTGCGTTAGATGCGGTTGTACGAAGGGCGTCATCGCGATTCAGGAGACATTTTCTGCGTTCGGGGACGAATAACTCGGAACACGCCTTGTTGACATGGGCTACGTAATACCCGGTTAAGCGTGTCGCGTTTTTTGCGTCACTTCTGGGTTTATGTGATATTGAAATATACATTTTCAACAAAGAACACAAAAATCCTGCCCTCCACCTTCTCAACCCCCTGATTCTGCACTGTCAGTCCCTTGATCTCCGTAATGATAAATCCCCATTAGCAGGCCTTACTGTCTTCTTCTCAATTCTCTGTACCTTCGCCTTCTCCTCCTGCTCTTTTGTCACCAACGCTGGAGATGCCTGCTCTCACCAAAGTAATTAGAGACTCCGTGTTCCTCCTCGCTGTCAGAGAAACAGACCAACACACACACACACACAAACGCAATAATACGCACTTGTACGCACAGCCACATGCCCCGCGCACGCCACCCATCCTCTGTGCTTGTCCCCCGCGCAAACTGACAGCCACTGGGCAAAAGTTCATCCTGCCGGCAACGCTAACTATGTGCGTCCGCTTTCCTCCTCTCCCGCCCCTGTGGTTTTTAGAAGAGAGTGATAACAAGGGAGAAAGCTGCTGTTCCTCTGCTCTGTCACTATCTAAATGCCTATTCAGATGGGATTAGTTTTGCCCACAGGGACTTCAGGGAAATTGTAATAACTGCGGATGTGTTTCTTGTCCTTTTAAAATTGTTCTTTGTCCGTAAATGTCCTCAAATTTTACCCAGGTTCAGCAAACTCAGAGGTTCTTCTCTCATTTAAAGTGCCTACGACTGGTTGGACTACCAATTAAACTGAAGTAATCTAAATATATTTTTAACTTAGCTAAAAATTATGACAATTCTAACACAGAATAGCAATTTTTTTAGGTTTATAATTTCACTTCCTGTTTGTAGTTGATGACATCACTCTAGGAAATTACCCAGCAACACTGGGCAAAAAATATATGAGAGCACCTTTATTTTTTCGAATTAATGTTTAGAGAGTCGAAAAGGTGGTCAGTATTAGATCAACTTTGACTGGAATGAGTGTCCCTAGCGTGATGTCACTTCCTGTCATTTTCTACAGATTTTTCAAAGTTTTTCCACAAATACCTGCTCGATTGGTGTAAAACTATAATTTATATGTACAACAGGTATAAATACACCAAATAAAGTCGTCATACACCTTTTAAGTCCCGTGTGATGCTCATGTTGGTGATTTGGGCTGTTTTTTATGCTACATTTGTGTGATCTGAAATACTGAAATAAGCATTTTTGCGTCCATGTGATTTTTATCTCTGGAAAACAGGATTTTGATGTGGCAAGTAATACAATCTATAATCATTTTTAACTCATATTTAAAAACCTTAAATTAATTTTCATAATTGGAAAGGGACAGTGGTCGAGATAAACTTACAGAATATAAAGACTTACCACTTTTTACTCATATTTAATATACAACTTAAAATGACAGGTTCCAGTTTCACTTTCAATCACCAATGTCATATTTCAAAACAATAATTGGGCTGAATGACAAAAAAAAAAGGGTGAACATGTATTTCCTGCTTTGACTGACTTACACCAATCGCTTACCCACAAACCACACTCACAGAAGCAACGTGTTTAAAGTGTGTTGCCCCAGGATACAACAAAAGTCATTGGTCACGGTCAGTTGTGGAAAGTAAAAAGTACCATAGCGTATCTGCCCGTAACTGATGTACATTTTACAGTAGATACATTTTTTAACTGGACTGAAAGGTAGAAAGTAATTTATTTGAGTTTCGGTCTTGACATTGAGCAAACAAAAATATATCAATTGCGCTGCAGTTTTAATCAAAGTCACAACATTTGACTTTTGAATAATTCTCTAAATCTGTGTGAACAATTTTCACTTTAACCGTACATTTCTAAACATCAATACTTTTGCTTTTGTAGCTGTACTTTTACCAAAGTAACCCAGTTGAGTACCGTATTTTCCGGACTACAAGTTGCACCTTTTTTATACTTATACTTATATTTATGCTTTATGCTTATGCTTATACTTATACTCCGGAGAGACTTATATGTGATATTATTTGTTATTTTCACACTTGCAACCTTATTTCATACTCCAGTGCAACTTATATATGTTTGTTTCTTCTCTGTTATGCATTTTTTGGCTGGTGCGACTTATACTCCGGTGCCACTTATAGTCCGGAAAATACGGTACTTCTTCCACCACTGGTCACAGCTGTGTTGTTATAAGACAACCACTCTACCTCTAAAGCACTGTCATCGAGGGATCTGGTCTTTGAAAAATCAATAACTGTATTTAATTCCTGACGGCTGGACAGAAGAAGAACAAAGGATCATGGTCTATGCAGTGGCTGTGACTACTAAGCCGCTTTCCCATCAGCCCTGGGCCCTCAGACTGGTTCTCGGGCCGCTTTTGTTAATGGCGCATTTTGTTTCCATGGCAAAGGTCTGGCTCACAGGGCTCTGCTTAACGACTAAAATCTCATATTCATCTTCATAAAGACGATCTCGGCGATGCACAAAAAGACATTTAGTAATTCGATGTTTGTGGCGCTTTGAAACCAGGCTAAAGCTAGCATAAACATGGCACAACTTGCATTTTTGTCACTTCTCTGCACCTTTACGCCACATTCTGATTGTCTCTTCATTTAATGTATTGGATTTGGATAGTAGTGGAAGATACTAGAGATAAAATATTTTGGGTTTTCTCGTGAATTACTGCAGAACTGTCACGCCTTAAACGGGAAACTGCTGATGCTAACGTACGCCAGCTATGTTTTGCCACGTCTATCGGCTTAACAAATAAAAGTGATCAGAACTGGTGAGAACTGATTATTTCCTGTTTTATATCCGTTTTTCACCTGAGTCTGTGTTCACTTTTCTTCTCTCTGGTCCAATCATCTTCCGTTAAAGCGCTTTGCTGGGATAAAGCGAGCTAGCATCTCCCTGAAGCTAATACAACTCATGGCCCCCTTCGGACCCCTCAAATGGCGCCGTATGGATTGCCTTTTGCGCAGTGGAAACATTACGGACCCCACCGCTCTGCCATGTACCAACCCTGTCCTGATTCCTAATTACCAGAAAGTTTGTTGTCCATTTTTGTCTTTTTCCTCCTCCTCTTTACCTTGCTAGTTTTTTTCACGGTCATCATTAATAGTTTGCACACTCCTTTGTCGCACATAGCATTATCTGTTTATAATTGCATGGCTCATTTGCCCCATTCAGACAGCAGTTATGTGTTACGCTTCGGTGCAGTGTATTTGCTGGAACCAATGCAGTTTCAAATGCACAGTCCATGTATTGATGTGTAAAAGAACTCCTCTGCCGGACCAATTAGCTCGGTGAAATACACATTCGATAAATAATTGAATACACATGGAGTGGAGTGTGTGAAATGTCAACATGAACAATGGGCTGGTTCTCAAGGGACGGTCCTCAAGCGACAAGCCACTCAAAATCTGGATAGACAATAATTCCTTAGATGTACGACATTGTTTTAGATGAAAAAACGTACCAAAATAAGGTTGTGAAACTAACCGTCAGTGGTCAGCTTGGTCCCTTACAATCGAGAGGTCCACAGCCAATCCTAAGTCAGTGAAAGAATGTGTCACTATTGTTGATGCTCATGACATTAATATTAGAAATGATTTTGAGTTGTTTTTAATGCTATACATTTTTTTCTTTCATATAGCCATGTTGGGGAAAACATTTGATTAACGCTGCTTTCATGTGGTCCTCGATGCTCTTACTTCCAAGATGAAAATACATGGTTTTGTTTGCATTCACGTGGATTTTAAGCTCAGTAAGTCAGAATTTTGACATCCTTAATAGAACCATCTCAGCGTTTGCTTTCTAGCAGTTTTTACTCGAATTAACCAGGGAGATTTGATGTTAGCCTGCCCCAAGCTAACAGAAAAATGTGTTGTTGACTAAAATGTTCAACCATTTTTACTTTAACTAGCTAACGTTACATCGGTAATTAATGATTAATGAGTATTGTCTGATCTTTTGTGCGTAAGTTGGTTGCTCTTGACACTAAACCCCTCAATGACTTGTGACAATGTATCTTAAACATTTGAGTTTTTTGACTAAACATCAATCAATTTATCTTAACAGATAATGTATCTACGCCTCGGACGCCTCGGTCAAACTGATGAGTGTGCTTTTCTGACGCACGTCCAGGGCGACTTCAGATGTACACGCGTGGGCATCCGGCGCAAATTTAGATGTTTGGAATTTGGTCTTTTATGTGCATTTTCCTCGAGTTCCTGAGGACGACATGATTATGCCACAGCTGAATATTGAAATACTAATATAATGCTCCATAATACCGACCAGTGCTAATGTAATGAACCTTCATCTAGATCACTCATACAGTCAACAAAATGTGCTCCCATCTGAAAATACACAGTTAGAACTATTAGAACCATTTCCCCTTTTCCTCCAGCTGAATGTGTCTGCTCTCTGGTGTGAATGACTCCTGGGGGCCCCAGAGGCACTAATGGAAGGTGAATGGGCTTTATTATTGCACTAATTGTATGTTTTGGAGTTTTTAAATCATGTTAACACTGCAAACTTCACTTCCCTTAATTAGATTGATCTAAAATGCTAATGCTATGTTTCTTTCTCTACGTTAGCATTGAAACCCAAGAAGGTATAAGTCTAAACATACTATGAGCTTGTGACGTCATTTCCGGTGAGTGTGTCGCGTTTTCAGAGCTGTTCGTTCTTAGAGCCTTTTACCGATTAATCCACGAATTATACACACTATTTACGCATCATATACACGAAAGTGAACGTTTGATTTCTCCGCAAACAATCCGGAGCCTCAAGCCGCTCACTTTTCTGTATTTCGTGGATTAAAAAGCCCTCCTCACTCTCTAGGTCCAGCCTGAACTAGCCTAGCGTAGCCTAGCCGCTAGCGTCATGGCTGGATCTACCTTTACCTGTTTGAGCTGTCATATGTCGAGTCAGAACCCTGGCTCCTTCTCTGATGATAGGTGCGTGAAGTGCAGTGTAGTGGTAGTTTTGGAGGCCAGGGTTACGGAGTTAGAAGCGCGGATCCGCTGTTTAGAGGAGCTTAAGTCCAGTTATAGTTCGGTTTTAGCGCGAGGGCTACCGGACCGCGCTGCAGGGCGTAGCATTAGCATTAGCAGTAGCAGTAAGGCCGAGCTCAGCCCCTCAGCGTCTCCCGTGCAGCCGGGACTAGACCAGGAACAGAATAGGGACCAATTTGTGACAGTTCGGAGGGGACAAGGCGCTAAACGCCGAACCTCAGAGCGCCGTGAGCTTCACGTCTATAATAGGTTTTCTCCCCTCAGCGATCACACGCCCGCTGAACACACGAGAGAAACTCTTGTAATCGGGAGTTCTATTGTTAGAGACGTGAAGCTGCCAGCTGCTAGCGTTAGGTGTTACCCGGGGGCCAGAATGGGTGACATCGAAGGAATCCTTAGGATCTTAAAGCAGAGTAGGACCCGTTTCCGGCGAGTCGTGGTTCACGCAGGCGGTAACGACGCCCGGCGGAGACAATCAGAGGTGCTCAAAGTTCAAGTAGCCGCGGTGTGTGACCTAGCGAAGTCGATGTCAGACACTGTAATATTTTCTGGTCCCCTGCCCAATCGGATCAATGCTGAATTGTACAGCCGTCTCTCAGCATTCAACAACTGGTTATCCAGATGGTGCCCTCAAAACAACGTTGTCTTTATTGATAACTGGAGTGCGTTTTGGGGAAAGCCCGGGCTCATACCCAGGGATGGCATCCATCCGACTTCGGAGGGTACATCCCTATTAGTTCGGAATTTGACCGATAGTCTTAGTCGTGTTAAGTGACCATCTAGGGATGAGTCCCGGGCGCAGAGCAGCAGTTCAAGACGCTCCTCTGTCGCTGAACTCTCGCCCGTTCTGTTACATGTGAAGTGTTCAGATTCAAGACAGATAGAGACTGTGTGTGTCCCTCGTGTCCCTCGTGTCCCTCGTACAAATAATGCCAAAAAGTCACATCTCAGAAAAAATATTTCAGGCGTCAGACCAAATAACTTAAGGAAAATAACAATCACAAATGACACAAATACACAAATGAATAAACACGTAAAATGTGGACTGCTAAACATTAGAGCAATTTCCTCCAAATCGCTCTTAGTTAATGAATTAATTAGTGACTATAACATAGATCTTCTAGCTCTAACTGAAACGTGGCTTCAACAAGACGACTACGTCAGACTAAATGAGTCCACCCCACCCACCCATGTTAACTTTCAGACTGCCAGGAGCACAGGCCGAGGTGGTGGTGTGGCAGTGATCTCCCACTCAAGCCTACTCATGAGCCCTAAAACTAACAATGCATTTCACTCATTTGAAAGCCTTATGCTGTCGATCACATGTCCAAATATGAAAAACCAAAAAGGAGTTTTGTTCATAGTAATCTACCGACCTCCTGGTCCCTACTCAGAGTTTTTAACAGAGTTTTCTGACTTTATATCAAACTTAGTGTTAGCCTGGGATAAAATAGTTATAGTTGGAGACTTTAATATTCACGTGAACATGAGTGATGACGCTCTCAGTAATGCCTTCAGCGCCTTGTTAGACAGCATTGGTTTCACTCAGAATGTAAATAAACCGACTCACACTCACAAGAACACTCTGGATCTTGTCCTAACGTATGGAACAGAGATTAGTGACCTCATTGTCTTCCCTCAAAACCCTATATTGTCAGATCATTTCCTAATTACCTTTCAGTTTATTCTTAAAGATCATCCAGTCCCACAAAATAAAGTTATAATGAAAAGGACAATATCTGAAAAATCTATCTCAAAATTCAAAGAAATAATAGAGCCAATATTCAGTGACATGTCATGTGATCCTGCTGAGAACAGTTTTAGTCCCAGTTTAAGTGATCAATGTGTCGACTTGACCATGAATTCTCTGAAGTCTGCTCTTGACGTTGTCGCGCCGTTAAAACAGAAGGTCATTAGGCCAAAGCGCGCCTCCCCATGGTACAACCAAGAACTGCGTTCACATAAACAAAGAGTTAGAAAGTTAGAGGGATTATTTCGTCGCTCTCACACCGAAGAATCCCTAAAAGCATGGAAAAGTTGCCTGCTGTCCTATAAGCAGGCTCTGCGTAAGGCCCAAACCAGATATTATTCAAATCTAATAGAAGTCAACAAAAATAACACTAAATTCCTTTTCAGCATTGTAGCCAGGCTAACAAACTGTCACAGTGCAGTAGAGCCCTCAATCCCAGCTACACTTTGATGATTTCCTCCTATTTTTTAACAATAAAATAAAAACAATCAGAGATAAATTAGATGAAATTACCCCCGCTATTAGCCCTGAACTAGCCCAAGCTGTAAATCTAACGTCCCATATAAATCCACCTGTAAACTTAGAAAGGTTCACAGCTGTTGATCAAGCAGAGATAACTTCAGCCATTATGTCCTCTAAAAGCTCAACTTGTGTCCTAGACCCCATTCCAAGCAGACTCCTCAAAGACATTCTCCTCCTAATTATAGACCCTATTCTTAATATAATAAATACTTCACTCGAAAGTGGCTATGTTCCACAGTCCTTCAAACATGCAGTCATTAAACCTCTTCTGAAAAAGCCTAATCTAGATACCGACCTATTGGTAAACTACAGACCTGTTTCAAATCTTCCCTTAGTCTCTAAAATCCTTGAAAAAGTTGTAGTAAAACAGCTTTGTCGCCACCTGCAGGACAATAACTTATTTGAAGTTTTCCAGTCAGGGTTCAGAGCCCACCACAGCACTGAAACTGCACTAGTTAAAGTCACAAATGATTTGTTATTAGCCGCTGACGATGGACTGGTCTCAATCCTGGTTCTGTTGGACCTCAGCGCAGCGTTTGACACCATCGACCACAACATTCTACTGCAGAGGTTAGAATGTGATGTAAGTGTCGGAGGAACAGCCCTCAGCTGGTTTAAATCCTATTTATAGGATAGGTACCAATTTGTTAATGTAAACCAGAGCTCCTCACCATGCTCTAAAGTAACTTACGGTGTGCCACAGGGTTCGGTACTCGGTCCAATTCTGTTTACTCTTTATATGCTGCCATTAGGCAACATTATCAGAAAGCATGACATTAACTTCCACTGCTATGCAGATGACACTCAGCTGTATTTATCAATGAAACCTGATCAGAGCGATCAAGTAGACAGACTTAGTACTTGTGTGAAGGAGATAAAAACCTGGATGACACTAAACTACCTGCTTCTTAACCCTGAAAAAACCGAGGTCATTGTGCTTGGCTCTAAGCATCTACGAGACTCTCTATCTGAGCAGATAGTCACACTGGACAATGTCAGTGTAGCCTCCAGTTCTACTGTAAGAAACCTTGGAGTCTTATTTGACCAGGAGCTCTCATTTAAAGCTCAAATAAATCAAGCTTGTAAAACAGCCTATTTCCATTTGCGCAACAAGAGCCAAAATCAGAAGAATCCTGCCTAAAAGTGATGCCGAAAAACTTATCCATGCATTTGTAATGACTAGATTAGACTACTGTAACTCCCTGCTTGCAGCGTGTCCTAAAAGCTCCATAAAAAGCTTTCAACTGGTTCAAAATGCAGCAGCAAGATTACTAACAGGAACAAAAAGAAGAGAGCACATTACGCCAGTGCTGAAGTCTCTTCACTGGCTCCCCGTCGAGTCTAGAATAAAATTCAAAATTCTACTCTTGACCTACAAAGCCATAAATGACATGGCCCCATCCTACCTCAAAGATGCTATAGAACCATATCATCCAAACAGAGCTCTTCGCTCTCAGAATGCCGGCCTTCTGGTGGTGCCAAGAGTCTCTAAAAGTACTGTAGGAGGTAGAGCGTTTAGCTACCAAGCTCCTGTGTTATGGAATCAGCTCCCGACCCATGTTAAATATGCTGACACAGTCTCTTCATTTAAGTCCAGGCTTAAAACGTTCCTCTTCGAAATCGCTTATGGTCAGAGTAGTTAGGAACAGAAACATAAACCCACAGCTTTAGCTGCGCTGCCCTAGGAGTAACTATGCTGGGGGAAGTATGACAGCTTGAGCACTATCCTCTTCTTCTTCTGACTACTTATGCTATCAAACAATATTTATTTTTTGATTCCACTTGCAAATTGTTCACCGCCTTCTTTTCTTTCTCTCACTCCTGAGGACCTGTGGACCCAGATGCCCCTCCCCTGGTGAAGTGGTCCCTGCCCTGTGTGGACGGTCCCTCATCTGCCTGAGGAGTGGGTCCAGCTCGCCCCCGACGGTCCCTCATCTGCCTGAAGAGTGGGTCCAGCTCGCCTCTGACGGTCCCTCATCTGCCTGAAGAGTGGGTCCAGTTCGCCCCCGACGGTCCCTCATCTGCCTGTAGAGTGGGTCCAGTTCGCCTCAGACGGTCCCTCATCTGCCTGAAGAGTGGGTCCAGCTCGCCTCAGACGGTCCCTCATCTGCCTGAAGAGTGGGTCCAGTTCGCCTCAGTCGGTCCCTCATCTGCCTGAAGAGTGGGTCCAGCTCGCCTCAGACGGTCCCTCTTCTGCCTGAAGAGTGGGTCCAGTTCGCCTCAGTCGGTCCCTCATCTGCCTGAAGAGTGGGTCCAGCTCGCCTCAGTCGGTCCCTCATCTGCCTGAAGAGTGGGTCCAGTTCGCCTCAGTCGGTCCCTCATCTGCCTGAAGAGTGGGTCCAGCTCGACTCAGACGGTCCCTCATCTGCCTGAAGAGTGGGTCCAGCTCGACTCAGACGGTCCCTCATCTGCCTGAAGAGTGGGTCCAGTTCGCCTCAGTCGGTCCCTCATCTGCCTGAAGAGTGGGTCCAGCTCCAGTCTCCCTCGTGTCCGTCTGTCCGTCTGTGAGAGTCGGATCTCTCCTTCACTGGAACTCCTCCAGGTTTCTACGCTTTTTTCCCAAAGAGGTTTTTTCCTGTAGTTTTTCCTGGCCGAGAAGGAGAGTCTAAGGACAGAGGACCCTGGGACATCGTCCCTCGCCACCACAGACATTGTCTGACTCCCTCGCCACCACAGACATTGTCTGACTCCCTCGCCACCACAGACATTGTCTGACTTCATCGCCACCACAGACATTGTTGATTCATTTCTCCCTGTGGCCCTCAGAGGCAACTGTTGTTGTGATTTTGGGCCTTACAAAAATAAATTGATTTGATTTGATTTGAAGTTGGTTTGTCAAAATAAATGATACCCACATATCAATACTAAAACTAGTATCGGAACTAGATACTCATTCCAGCCGGTATGGATACTGGAGAAAATACATGAGACTAAATAGATTTAGAGTCATATTTCTCAATATCAGAGCTCTTGAAGAAATATTATGATGCGTTGAAAAGTGACATTAAATAAAACATTAAAGAAAAACAAACAACACTGGCACTGAGATTTTGACCGATGTAGCACGTAACGGTTAGCATCACAGTGACCATTAGCCATTTCAACATGTTTTTCCTTGTTTACTTTAGTTTTATTATTCATGCAGCGTCATTGATTGTCTAGAGTTATACATATAAAATGTAATGGACCGAGTATTGTTTCCCCATCATCTGAAACTGTTGCGATACTCAATCAGCCATTTTGAAAACACAAACGTATTTTTACCAACTACAACCAAGTAATGTCACACATCATTTTAAAGCTCAGATCCTACAGAATTCGGTCACAGTTTATTTTACAATATTTTGCTGTTGTAAAATATATTATTTGCATATTATTATGTTAACAACTCTTTTAAAGGAGACATATTGTGCTTTGTTCAGGTACTTAGTATTGAATTATTTAAGTATAATTTAACTTTTTTCATTTCAAACCACAATATTGATCCAAACCGCTCAGTGATAGAAAAAGGTCCATTGATTTCCTGCTCAAAGTTGCAGAACTGATAAGCCCCGCCTCTTTATAGTGACATCCCACCCTATCAAGCTGCAAATTGACTTATTTTATTTTTATTAAGTGGCTATGTGACATTTTAGAACTCTACATGGGTCACTCAGAATGGACATTTTCCAAATAATCACGGCTAAGTTCAGGGATGTGGGCGTGGATAAGGGGGTAGGTGAAAACAGGAATTTTCTGAGCACTTGAGCCTCAAATGCAGAACAATACAGCATTACTCAAAGATGCAGGAACCAATCTAAATTTAACTGAAGAGGAAAAAGTCTTTCAAGTTGATTTTGCATTCAATATGTCCCTTTTAAGCAAAGATACACAAAAGCAAATACTCAAAGCCTAAGTATTGATATCTGTGTTGGAACTGAAAACCCTGAATTGATGAATAAATAATTGCAAAACAAAAGTCTTACAAAATAATACATTTCCAATTCCATGTTATCAAACCAATGCAAATGCAACGGCAGAAAATACAAACTTTAAAATTGCCATCCTCAGCCGCAAATACAATCTCCAACCTATTTCCCTTCATGTTGTTAACACCGTCCGAGAATTGCGAGTCATTTTTCTTTCTCATATCTGACTTGCGAAGCCGGGGAAATTATGCGGCGCTGCGCAGAAGTGAAATCTCTCCATCTGTCGGGCCGCTCGCAGATACTTTGATCCTCCTCAGGTGAGTGCCATCTTGGCCTATGAGAGCGGGCCTTTTCATCCCAGTAAATGAGCCGGCGCGGATGGCCTTTTTCTATTGTTGCACTGGCGGATAGTTACATGTGCCATCCGCGGGGTTTGACATCGACGGAACAATGCACAATGCGCTCCACACAACAAACGCCACTGTAAATGTCAGCGCAATGAGCTTACGTCGAGCTGCCACCGGTTGAATTGTGTTTTCGTCTGGTGTTTGTGGCTTGGGACAATTTTCTTTCAGCACCGTTTGGGAATTTTGCTTTAGTTTGAGCATTTCAGTCAAACGTTTATCCAAGGAAGGGCTTGAGTGGTCATATCTTTTGGAAAATGTCTCATAATTTCACAGTTTTCTGGCTTTACACAGGAATCAAACAGGTAAGAAAGGTCTCAGTCATGAGCACTAAACACTACAGAAGTCAGACATAGCCTAAAGTATGGAAATCCAGTGTGATGTTGGTGTACATTTCTGGCCTGATTTTCAAGAAAACATATTGTGTGTTATTTGGCACATTTTCTGAAACTTTCCAAAAACATGACACATCACACTTTGCCAAACGATCCACTTAAGTCTCAAGCAATTCAGAATGTTTGAACAATCTAACTTCGCCAACAAAACTTTGTGGTTAACCGTCACCAACTCAAACTGTGTGAAATAAACCTCTGCCAGTCAAACTCTGCCAAATCAGCTCTTGTTACCTTGGCTCATGTCCTCAGAGGGACATTGGCCGTGCTCTGGGATCGCGGTCAGGAGATGAGACCTGACCAAAACAAACGCGTTACTGATTGAAAAAAGCAACTTGGGGAGTAATAGATTACATGGGCGCATAAAAATACCGCTTTACATTCCTCATTACTCTAAAAAAGTACTCCAACGCGGTGTCCCCATACTCTGTACACCTTTAAACCCAGGCACTAGAACACACTGAGAATGATCGGAACACATGATCCACTGCCCACGATTGTTTAAAGCAAAAGGTTGAAAATGTGATTTACAACACCAGAGTCTTTTAAATGTTAAGTTTAGGACAATTTTCTCCTCACGCCCCGACAGTCACACCGCTGGCATTTACTGTATCTGTTATCCACGAGCACACTGCCCTGCCTTTAACGAGTTCAGACAAACACTACCTCTCGTCTAAATCATAGGCGTGATATCAAGCCCGTGGCATAAACGGTGCCACTGCTGCAGAGGGATAATATTAGCCAGTAAATATTGTATAGTAAATCTCCTCCTCGAATGTCCAGTTGAAGTCAAAAGCACAGCCCAATTACACATGCGTTCCAGCAAGAATGGAATTCATAATCCACAGTATACATATATACAGTAGGTTTGAAGTGGTACAATGTGCGCGCGGGCTTGACGAAGAGGATTTAATGAAGATCCATAGTAATCATTTGCCACAAAGAATCGACGCAGAAGAGGCAGCGGCATTACACGTGGGGATAGAGCGCGCAATAATGCTCAGAGTCAAGCAGCAAGCTGTAAATGAAGAATAAAGAATAAATTTGCTGTTCAAAATGTGTCTTAATAACGGCTTGGGAGGAAGCGTTCAAGGTTGTGAGCGGTCACGTGACTTCTTTAAGGCTTACGGTTAAGAAGGCGTGTAAGGCTATAAACATGTAAAAGACTTAATAATAAATGTAAAGGCATGAAAAGTATTGGAATTTTTAAAAGGTTTGAGTCCTTGGTAGGATTTATAGTGTAGTAAAAAAAACAGTCATGTCGGTGATGGGTGGTGTAATATAAACCGCTGAATGATGGGAGATGAGAGGGGATATGGTGAAGAGGCTGAAACAGTTCATCTTTAGTATACCAAAAGGAAATTAAAAGGAACACATAGTAAATTATGTTATTTTTTGTAATTAAGTCCGTACCCTTCTATTAGTTGTGTTGACGATAGCCACGCCTTTACTCTTTAACACCAAAAGCTGTGAGTAGAGGTTGTTACAAACCTAATTTAACCTTTATCCATATAACAGCTGTAAATTAGAGTGTTATTTATATTAAGAGTATGAGAGATTTTTTTAATAAGTGATCTGTTTTTTAAATTATTATACTTCTGTGCCTAATCTGTTTCTGTAGCTAATCTCTGTTGCAACACTGGAATTTCCCCATTGTGGGACAAATAAAGTTTATCTTATCTTAACATAATTTGAACATGAACTACCAAAAAACAATTAAGTAAAAGCCCTAAAGCCGCAGTATGTAACTTTCTGGAGGTGTCACTTGCATGATACCATGGACCGGCCTCCTGCTGGTGCCCAGAGTCAGGACTAAACATGGACCGGCCTCCTGCTGGTGCCCAGAGTCAGGACTAAACATGGACCGGCCTCCTGCTGGTGCCAGAGTCAGGACTAAACATGGACCGGCCTCCTGCTGGTGCCAGAGTCAGGACTAAACATGGACTGGCCTCGTGCTGGTGCCAGAGTCACGACTAAACATGGCTAAACATGGACCGGCCTCCTGCTGGTGCCAGAGTCAGGACTAAACATGGACCGGCCTCCTGCTGGTGCCAGAGTAATGACTAAACATGGAACGGCCTCCTGCTGGTGCCCAGAGTCAGGACTAAACATGGACCGGCCTCCTGCTGGTGCCAGAGTCAGGACTAAACATGAACCGGCCTCCTGCTGGTGCCCAGAGTCAGGACTAAACATGGCCCGGCCTCCTGCTGGTGCCCAGAGTCAGGACTAAACATGGACCGGCCTCCTGCTGGTGCCAGAGTCAGGACTAAACA
Organism: Eucyclogobius newberryi; assembly: GCF_026437365.1. Lineage (NCBI taxonomy): Eukaryota > Metazoa > Chordata > Actinopteri > Gobiiformes > Gobiidae > Eucyclogobius > Eucyclogobius newberryi. Next base: position 8,344,171 of record NW_027315757.1, read on the forward strand.
TGGACCGGCCTCCTGCTGGTGCCAGAGTCAGGACTAAACATGGACCGGCCTCCTGCTGGTGCCAGAGTCAGGACTAAACATGGACCGGCCTCCTGCTGGTGCCAGAGTCAGGACTAAACATGGACCGGCCTCCTGCTGGTGCCAGAGTCAGGACTAAACGTGGACTGGCCTCCTGCTGGTGCCAGAGTCAGGACTAAACATGGACCGGCCTCCTGCTGGTGCCAGAGTCAGGACTAAACATGGACCGGCCTCCTGCTGGTGCCAGAGTCAGGACTAAACATGGACCGGCCTCCTGCTGGTGCCAGAGTCAGGACTAAACGTGGACCGGCCTCCTGCTGGTGCCAGAGTCAGGACTAAACGTGGACCGGCCTCCTGCTGGTGCCAGAGTCAGGACTAAACATGGACCGGCCTCCTGCTGGTGCCAGAGTCAGGACTAAACATGGACCGGCCTCCTGCTGGTGCCAGAGTCAGGACTAAACGTGGACCGGCCTCCTGCTGGTGCCAGAGTCAGGACTAAACATGGACCGGCCTCCTGCTGGTGCCCAGAGTCAGGACTAAACATGGACCGGCCTCCTGCTGGTGCCAGAGTCAGGACTAAACATGGTGTGTGACGCACTTTGAATTGCCTTGTCCCTGAATTGTGCTCTACAAACAAAACTTGCCTTGGCATCATTTATTTATTCTCACTGATAATTGCAGAGGACAGTCAAAAGCACCTCATCAGAAACAGAAGAGTACGATTTAAAGTGTGTTAAAGAGTGCTACAGTCAGAAAATGTGAAATACGCACCCCCAGGTGACTAAAAGCATCTTTCAAACCCAAGAATGAATATTATGTCCACTTTAATATGAACTGAAGTTAATATTGCAATAAATATTCAGCATTTTCAAACAAAGTCTTCTGAACTCTACCAATCTCCTTTGTGAATTTCCCACTCTTATTATTGCCCCTGCATAATTTCCCTGTGATGAAGCGCTCCGCTGTGGCCTTCTTACACGCATTATATTTACATACAAAATAACCAGCTATACTCTGATCGGAATTTCATCTCGCTGGCTTCTCTTCTCTTTTAGCGTACACTATGTAGGTTACGTCAGTGGCTCGGATTTCTATTGCCCTGTTCCGACCAATTGTTTACGGTTTTATCTTTAATTTGGCGCCCTCCTGTGAAGCTAGCAAACCCATGCTGAGCGCAACTCGTGTCCTATAGGGGTTCTGCAGAGTGGTACTCGCGAGGGGGTCGTGTAGAGTGGGCTATATGTGCAGAAATGCTAGCTGCCACTGCTGCTGTAGTCATTAAAGTCATTTTGAGCTCCTTCGTGTGCATGCAAGCCTCTCCCCCCCGCACGCAGAAAGCTAATGGAGTTTGGACTAGACCTCGGGGACTGGAGAAAAGAAAAAGGGGATCGAGGAAGAAGTAGAGAAAAAAGGAGGAGAAACGATAAGCGCTCAAATTGGCATCGGTGCGTCAGTGAATGGGGAGGGGGCGGTAGCGTTCTAACACGTTTTGTGCATCCGTTAAGGTGGTTCGTCTCGCTAATGTTTGCAGCCACACTGTAAAAGAAGAGGTGGGCCCCTGGGAAAAAAGACACAAGTTCACAAACGCAACATCAAGTCGTGGCTAATTAAAACAGGGAACTTGCATGTTATTGCGCTAGAAAATGCCATATGGTGGGTGTAGAGTTGGGACGATACAACAGCACGGGAGAGCGATGGGACAAAGTGCTTTTCAATGCCATTACATAAGGGTAGTACATCTTTTAGCAACATTAGCAATATGTGAACAGAGAGAGAAGTAATTGCAAGTGATCAATGTTTGTGATCTTCATCCGTACACAATAGGGAGGTCAAAAGAGGTCTCGATCTCAATGGGTTCTTATTTAGTTACATAAGGGTTAAAAAATATTGTGATAACTGTGATTATTTATGTTGCAATATAATCGTAAAAAGCGTGATAATTTTAGAAGTAAAATTAAGTGGTTTTAATTCAATCTATTGTTAAAAGTACTTTTTTATCTGGCTGTTTTTGTCACATAAACTTTATTTTGTCATTCAGACAGTTCAGTTTCATAAAGCTGGTCACAAACATGAGAAATAGTAATGTGTCACACAGTTTCAGTAATAATCATGAATAATGGTTAAATCGTGATGTTTTTTTCTCACAATAATTGTAATACTTAAATTTGACATTGTGGCATCCCTAGTTCAGAATGAACAAAGATAGTAAATATTTGTTTCTAGACACGGCAACCTCGTTACAATTACATGCATTATTCAATCACTACCCAATACTTTTAGGTAGGCTCCATCTAGAGGTGGGAGGTATATCAAAAAATGCACAGTATCACAGTTGGCTCTGGGCACAACCGCGCACTGGGAAGCTCAATGTTTGTCAAGTGTAACTAGTTTGACTGCGCTGGCTCCGACGAAGCCTTTATTTATATTTCCACTCTTTAATTTTACAGATCCATTGGCATCAAAAGTCAGACAAAAACCTTCAAACAGACAATACACCAGCGTAAATAATGTACAGTGTTACGATAACTAGCATAAAAGACAAAATACAATTACAAAATACAAACTCCAATTAATGAATGCAGCAATTAATCAATTTACTTTGACTTAGTACTTTGACTTAGACATAAAAAATATGTATATTGCACAATAGCCCACTGAAATAAACGCCAGACAAATCACACCACGATATAGTACTTGTGTTATTTAATTCACATTTGTACCTGCACCCTATAGCAAAACTCCAAAAACCCCGCTAAACTCGCCTTTTAACTAATTCTTTCTATTCTAACTTTTCTAATGGTCCTAAACCAACACACAAACCGGCACATTAACAATCACAATTAAAGCATGTGATGGCCACAGCTTAAACAGTCCAAATAAAGCCAGCGATCTTAACAGCTGTCTCTTCAATGTTCGCATGTGGGTACCCGGGTTCCACGCAGCTTAACATGTACGAGGTTCTCCTGTCTCTCGCATCTTTAAAGTACTTTAGCCGGCTTTAACTTATGCCGCGGGAGAGGAAGCGTGCGCCCTAAGCACCGCAACAATCCGCCCAGCGCAACACCTCCCACACGATCTTATTTCGCAGACACGCAATTAAGATCGCACAACCCTGCCGCCCCTAGTCACTGTTGTTGAAGGTCTGCTCTTCTACTGGAAGAAGGACAATGAGGCGATAAAACATTCCTTCGCTGTACAGTGCCACCAATCTTTAAATTTTCTCTTGAGGTGTCCCATCTTGATTCGCAAGTCTTGATTTCAGCATAGGCGCACCAGAACATCCACTTCTCTGATGATCCCCTTGTGGTCCAGAACTGCAGCAACGACTTCCAAGTCCAAACTGACCTCGTAGGGCATGTCGGTCGCATAGCCACACAGCATACCGGACAGCTGCATTCCATTCAAATGTATGCCACTTGCGCCTGATGAAAAGATTTGTACCAGCAGGCTGACACCAGAACCTCCAGAAGCGGTAATCTTGGGCCTAGATTTCTTGAAGACATTTACAGGGGTAAATTTTGAAACTGAAAGTCTTGAAATCCCCACCTGGACATGCCCGCCCCATAAGGAGGGCATTCAGTGTCACATACTGGATACAGTCTTTTTGACTCTGGATCCTTGCATCAATAGGGTGCTCATTCGCTAGATTAATGGTAATTTGAAGAGCTGTGAGGAACTCGCTAAAGGTAAGGTTGACTGACTTGCCCAAACTTTGAAGAGCTCTTTTTGCAATCTTCACAGCAGCTTCGGCAGCTCCATTATGGTGCAGGGAATCTGCAAGAAGCACTTTCCAAGCCAGGCTATGGAAATAGCCTGGCTTACAGCACACTCCTCCAGACTCAACTTATCTTGCTCCTGAAGAAATCTCTATAGTTCTCCGAGCATTGGTTTTGCTCCAATAAAGTTGGTCCCATGATCTGACCAAACTCTCTGGGGATGCCCTCTCAGAGCAACAAATCGCTGGTAAGCCATCAAAAAACGTTCCATCGACATTCTGCTGACCAGTTCGACATGGGGGGCCCTGCTTGCCAACATGTCTTTACATCTTCTCTCACCAGATATGGCTCAAACATGTCAACTGCAGCACCCTGGAAGGGCGTAGCGGGTCTCTTTCTTTCAACAGGCAGGTCCCCCATTACTTGCTGACCCACTTTTGCTCTCAACACAGATCCCGCAGTTTTTCTGAAAATGCTTTTTCAGTCAGGCAGCATAGACCGCACCACAGACCTCAGACTTGACAGCATCTCTCTTGTGATCCAACGGGTCAGCTTTGCCTTCGACTCAACCAACCGTATGACCACATCTTGGCGGTAACAGGCTCCATAACAGTTTTCACTGCCGTCGGAAAAGGTGAACTAGTTATGCTGGATCCTCTGCATGCCATATCACAGTGGTGATCTCCAGTACAGTAAGCCCGCTCTAACTCAAGCTCTTGCTCTTCAGGAAGAGTCATCTCCAGCCCTCCAGGTTGGCACTTTCCGCACCAACAACTGCACTTTGACTCACAGGTACAGGCGGCACAAAAAAAATCACGACTGGTCCTTGAAGTGGCTCGTCTGTGCTCTTCTGGGTGACTTCCTTGTATCTCAAATGCTCACTACCTGCCGAGTTGAGTATTCGCGCTGCCACAACTACAAAAGCCGTTTCAGCATTTCTGGGCCAGCTCAGGGGGCAAGCTTAAGAATGCTTAAGAACAATGTTAGTTAGCTTACAGTAAGTGACACTAATTCACCTCCTGTTTCATCTCTCGCTGTCCACTGCTTGATGTCATTATTGATTTTAGACTGACTTAGGAAACAACACACAGGAATAGAATTGAGGAGGAAATGGTTACGACTGTTCCCAGTTGTGCACGGAGCCCATTGTTGTTGTGGAGATATGCAAAATTAGAATCGGGTCTATAGTATACAATTAGAACTATTTCAAAATTACTTTTAAAAGAGACATAAACGTCTAACGTAATCTTCCGAGGCTATTAAGGGATATTTCTGCTCTTTGGTGGTTCAGTTTATGGTCCATTTACGTTTTTACAATTTCATTTGAATATAATCGAGAGAGGGAAATAACGCAAAAGAAACATTTTCATTTTGGCCAGTATCCCTTCTGAAGGCTGCTGTAAAAATTCAAAACAACAACTTATATGCCACACTCGGTACTTTTATTGATCAGATTTGGTCGAGACTTTCACCCAGAAAGCAGATTATTGACAATTTCATATATAAAACTCCAGAAAAGTTACATTGTTCACCTTTAAATGATTGTCAGCCTATTGTTTTACACCTTTGATGGAGAATGGCATTCGTCTGAGCACAAAAACAACACGTCACGCGATTGTCACTCGGCTCATTAAAAGCAGAAGGGCCCTCCCATTATTGCACAAGACGAAGGCGGCATTAGCGTGGCGGAAGGGAACCGAGAATGACACAAAACAGACAAGGAGAACAAGCAGAACATAAAAGACGCTCTTGTCAGATTGAATTAAAGAAAAAGACTTTGGTGACGTTGCTTAATAAAACATCTGTCAAAGCCACAGGAACGCGCGTCCACCACGCATCCATCAAGTCACGCCGCTCGCCAAGGAGGGAAAATAAATCGAAACTTTGTTCCGACTGCAAGAACACATGAGTCAGGAGGATGATAAAGAAGGAAAGGAGATAAAGAAAAGGAGAATTTGCAGCTAGGTCGGAGGTGATGTATCAAAGACGTGTGTTCAAAACTTATTAGTTGTGGATAAAGCTTAAACCAGGACCAAACTAAAGGCTTATATTGACGAAATATGCAAAAATGTACCATGTTTTACCATCGTTCATTCATAAAAAAACATCAGGAGTTGTATTTTGCTTCATTGAATCATATAATTTACAATGTTGTCATCTCTGAGCCTCATCAATCACTTAGTTTCAATTGTTGCTGGGAAATATAAGGACTTCTCTTGCAGAGTTTTTAAGTAAACCATCACCGGACTCGATCTGCTGTCAACGAAAGCATGACAGTTACGTTGCCTAAAGGGCTTCTTTCTTGTTCATTTATTTCATCTATTTCCCCCCTTTGCTGACACTCCAATACCAAATTACATCATTCCAAACTGATGTGTTGCGTGTAAAGTATGTTTTCCAAATCAAGACATTATTTCAAGTTACAAACTGTGATATAAATGTGCCAAAATGTACAAATGCAGGTTTAAAATCCAATTAAAGCGACACAAATGCAAAATATATCCAATTTAAAGCAGAGGTACTATTTTCAAATCGATGTTTAAACTCGTTCCTAGCTTTCACAAACCCTTCAGCGCATCACCAGTATTACACTTGCACCAGTACGTACTTTTGGATACATGGACGACTTTAGTACAGCTTTTTCAGATGGTAAAGTCATCAAACAGCCAAAACGCTCTAAATCTCAAAACGTATTTTAGCAACGTTTCAGGCTTTTAAAAATTTGCCATGGATAAAAGGATTTACAATATAATGCAGACAGTGTGCATCGGTTGGATTTACTCTTAATCACTTGAGAAAAAGTCGGGTCCTCATATCATTAGATCAAGACAAAAGATTTTATGGTGAAACTGTTTAGCCTAAAACAACCATAATTTCTGCTAAACCAGGTGGTAAGACCATTAAACCGATACAACAGTTTCGATTTAAACTCTTCTGTTCCTTGGGCAAGACACCTCATCCACCTCACCTCCAGTGTTTATGAACGCTGGCTTATGAATTCATGTGTTTGTGAGTGCGAATGTAAGGACATTGGATGGAAATGAGTCCAAAGATACGATCAATTCTTTCACGTGTTCATTAATATGCACTTCCTTGACGAAAACAACAAATTGACAATAATAAAATGTTAATTTCATGTGCTATGGATAGTGTTTGGCTAATGCTGTGATATAAATTGCAGCCGTAGGGAGAGGATATGGGATGGTAATATTGTTTGGAAGTGCCCAGAGCTCTGCATCAATCAACTTCGCAATTGTGCTCCGAACATCTCACAAACAACAAGCCCATTTCTCCCGCTGTTCAGCTCTATTTCCACATCGTTTGGATTCGGCGTCTAATACTCAGGCTGGACTGCACTTATCGTTTGGATTTTTTTCCAATGGGCGAGCGAACAGGCAAGAGAGTAAACGAATCATGACAGGAAACAGAAACATTGGGACACAACATGCTATGCTAAGTTAGTTTAAAAGGTTACAAGGAAATAGTGTATGTATTTCAAGTTATATAATGTAAACTAACTAGTCAAATTAACCATAGTCCTTCTTCCCTCCGTCCCACCGCAGAGAGGATTAAGGCAGTTTGAATGAGGTTAAAAACATTGGCTGGTTTAAATTGGAATAAAAGATAACTATTATATTGAACTATTGGCTATTGGCATGAGGCCATATTATCTGCCCCGGGAGTTCTCACATGTGATTTTGATCGCAGTCTATGTGGCCCCGTCTGCCAATGCTGAAAATGCTTGTGAAGCACTGCTCTCCTGCACTTGTAGGCTGCAAACACAGCACCCACAGGCTCTCTTCCTCGTCTCTGGTGACTTTAACCACGCTTCTCCCTCTTCTGTTCTACCAACATACACCCATGTTACCTGCTCCACCAGAGAGAATAGAACATTGGACTTGTTTTTTGCCAACACCAAGGAGGCTTATTCTTCTTCCCCCCTCCCTCCCCTGGGCAGCTCGGACCACAACCTTGTACATCTGAGGCCTGTGTATGAACCCATCGTGCGCAGGCAGCCTGTGGTGTCCCGTGAGGTGAGGATGTGGTCTGCTGAGAGCGAGGAGGCTCTGAGGGACTGCTTCAGCACCACTGTCTGGACTGAGCTTTATGACCCACATGGGGAGGACATCAACACCATCACAGAGTGCATCACGGACTACATCAACTTCTGTTTTGAGAACATTGTTCCCTCCCGGACGGTGCGGTGTTTTCCAAACAACAAGCCATGGATTAACCATGAACTGAAGGCTCTGCTGAAGGAGAAGAAGAGAGCCTTCAGGTCAGGGAACAAGGAGGAGCTGAGGACTGTGCAGAAGGAGCTGAGGAGGAAGATCAGGCAGGCTGAGGCCTGGACTCACCCATCCCCCCAGCACACGGTCCCCCTGCCAACCACTGACTGTCACAGCAGCACAGGTGAGGAGTGAGCTGAAGAGGATTAAAGTGAGGAAGGCAGCAGGACCTGATGGCATCAGCCCCAGGCTCCTTAAGTCCTGCGCAGATGAACTGTGTGGAGTTATGGAGCATGTCTTCAACATGAGCCTGAAGCTGAGGGTGGTACCACAGGCCTCCTGTCTGGTACCTGTGCCTAAGACACAACAGCTTCAGGCCAGTGGCTCTCACGTCCCACCTGATGAAGACACTGGAGCGGCTAGTCCTGGACCACCTCCGCTCCACCGTGAGCTCAGCCATGGACCCGCTGCAGTTTGCATATCGGTCTGGCGTCGGAGTGGAGGACGCCGTCATCTCCCTGCTGCACCGCTCTCTCTCTCACCTGGAAAAGCCTGGCAGCTCTGTGAGGATCCTGTTCTTCGATCTTTCCAGCGCCTTCAACACCATCCAGCCGCTGCTCCTGAGGGACAAGCTGGAGACGGCTGGTGTGGAGTATGACCTGGCAGAGTGGATCCTGGACTACCTCACAGACCGACCCCAGTTTGTGAGAGCCCGGAACTGTGTGTCTGACACTCGGACCTGCAGTGTGGGGGCGCCCCAGGGCACTGTCCTCGCGCCCTTTCTCTTCACCCTTTACACTGCAGACTTCAGACATGACACGGACAGCTGTGTCCTGCAGAAGTTCTCTGACGACTCTGCCATCATCGGACTCATCACGGACGACGATGACGCGGAGTACAGAGGACTGGCGCAGGACTTTGTGGACTGGTGTCAGCGGAACCACCTCCTCATCAACGCGGGAAAGACCAAGGAGATGGTGGTGGACTTCCGCAGACGCCACCCCACTGCCCCCTCACCAGTGAACATCCAGGGACGGGACATTGAGAGAGTGGACTCATACAAGTACCTGGGTGTTCATCTGAACCACAAACTGGACTGGACTCATAACACAGACGCACTGTACAGGAAGAGCCAGAGTCGGCTCTACCTCCTGAGGAGACTCAGGTCTTTTGGAGTGACAGGGCCACTCCTGAAGACCTTCTACGACTCTGTGGTGGCATCAGCCCTCCTGTACGGTGTGGCCTGCTGGAGCAGCAGCATCACAGAGAGGGAGAGGAGGAGGCTGGACAGAGTCATCAAGAAGTCCAGCTCTGTCCTGGGCTGTGCTCTGGACTCGGTGCAGGAGGTGGGGGACAGGAGGGTCCTGGCTAGATTCACATCTATGCTGAACCATGAGTGTCGCCCCCTGCAGGACACTCTGTCCACTCTGGAGAGCAGCTTCAGTGAGAGACTGATCCACCCTCGCTGTGTGAAGGAAAGGTTCCGTAGGTCTTTCCTTCCTGCTGCTGTCAGACTTTATAACAAAAACTGTTAGTACTGAACACTCGCAATACTGACCTAACCTAATACTCATGTGCAATTCTGTCATATGTGCAATTGCTGTTGGAATTCATGTGCAATCCATGTGCCGTCGTGACACATATTCATGTGCAATTACTGTCGGGATCACATGCAATGGTATTTATTTATTTGTCTGGGAGTTTTTATTTATTTATAGGAGATCTTCTACTGAAAGTGTTTTTCAGACTTCCTATAAGTGATCTGTTCTTCTGTATCTACCTCTGGATCTACCTGCGTTGCACCAATGAAATTTCCCCATGTGGGACAATAAAGGAATATCTTATCTTATCTTATCTTATAACAACCTCTAACATAGTAGTAGCAAACTTCCTGGTTCTCGTATAATAAAACATTTTTTTTAATTTAACGCAGGTAGAATTTAGAGGTTACATTTCAACCCTAAGAGCTGCTTTTACAATATAATTTTGCATTTACAACATATTTGCGAAACTAGATGGACAAACATTCAGTATAGCCACTAAAATAAGAAAATATAGCTCTAAATATATATATATTTTTAAATGAGGATAATCAGGATTATTCAGGTCACAAGATTACCGCAAGAACATTAAAAAAAAAGCTAACAAAGCTAACTAAAGTAATTTATATTCAAGCCAAAATAGTCCAAAAACGTTAACATAATAAACCAATAAATTAAGATAATGGTTTACAATGAAAAAATTCTGATTATTGTTGTTTTTAGACAGTAAAAACCAGGTAGAGCTAAAATGCTATCTTAGGATAGCATTTTGCCACATTAGCATAGTAGCAAGTTTAGCCTGCTAGCTTGTTTGGCACAGCCGGCTAACCAAGAATACAAGACTCAATCTAAACTTTGCTCCAACTGCAAGAACCCAGAAGTGGCAAACCCCCCACCAAAACAAGAGAAAGCAGAGGAAGGAGAGGCAATCGGAGGTGATGTGTCCCAGGTGCACGCTTCATACTGGCCAGTAGTTAGGAGCGCCGCCTCAGCCATCCGTCACCATGGAGATAACAAGCTGTCAAGCCAGAACGCCGGAGCACGGGCCACAAAAGGCAGGGCACGGCGGCAGCACATGGCGAGCCAATCAGGGAGCAGATAATGCCGGGAGAAGGATGGTAGGAGAGGTAAAAGGGCACGGCGGAGGACAATAAGAACGACGGGGGTGAGGAACTGACAGGTGCCTGACAGGAGTAAAGGAGAGGAGCAGGAGAATGTTAATTACAGACGGAGGAGATGGTGCGAAGAGGAAGTATGTCCATAAAATAAGAATGTTTGGAAAGAATGGAAGAATTGTCGCATTTGAAAGGGTGATATTAGCAAGCCGCAGACTGTAATTATTAGTATTACCATTTTATAATCTAACATTTCACTCTGCTCACAAATGTTAATGTACCTGGATGTGTTTTAAAAATGCGAATAATGAACCGAATCCTGTTATTAAAATATAATTGTAATTACAGTGCAGCAAAATTGCCACTAGATTTTTGTTTAAAAAAAATGTCCACCAAAAGTTGCAAAAAACAATACATATTTTTCTGTTCAACTCAAGTATTCAGTGAATCAGAGGCGACTGTGGTGGTAGATCACATGGTTCATTACGGCTTCCATCAGAAAAGTATTTAAAAATGTGTAAAAACAATAAAAGCTTTTCTAGATCTCTATTCTAATTTCCTTTGAAGGGTGTGTCCAGGCCCCTCCTCCCGTATGATAATGAGGGGCCCTTCTGAAGTCATGCGTCTCCTCGTGAACTTTGTCAGGAGCTTGTACTTCCTGGTGTGGAGTATCTGCCCCGGGATCAGAAGGTCAGTGAGATACTAATACCACTAATCTGGCTTTTCACCAGTCAAACACACCAGGGTGGGGGAGAGCAGACATGGGTGGGGGAGAGCAGACATGGGTGGGGGAGAGCAGACATGGGTGGGGCAGAGCAGACATGGGTGGGGGAGAGCAGACATGGGTGGGGGGGAGCAGACATGGGTGGGGCAGAGCAGACATGGGTGGGGGAGAGCAGACATGGGTGGGGAGAGCAGACATGGGTGGGGGGGAGCAGACATGGGTGGGGGAGAGCAGACATGGGTGGGGAGAGCAGACATGGGGGGGGGAGCAGACATGGGTGGGGGGGAGCAGACATGGGTGGGGAGAGCAGACATGGGTGGGGAGAGCAGACATGGGTGGGGGGGAGCAGACATGGGTGGGGGGGAGCAGACATGGGTGGGGTAGAGCAGACATGGGTGGGGGGGAGCAGACATGGGTGGGGAGAGCAGACATGGGTGGGGAGAGCAGACATGGGTGGGGGGGAGCAGACATGGGTGGGGGGGAGCAGACATGGGTGGGGTAGAGCAGACATGGGTGGGGGAAGCAGACATGGGTGGGGGAGAGCAGACATGGGTGGGAGGGAGCAGACATGGGTGGTGGGGGGCCACTGGGGCAGTGGCTGTTTCCCAAAGCCCAGGAGCCTTGTCTTGGTCTGATCTGGGCGTGGTCAGGCACCCACGTCATGTTCCGATGTCCTTGTCCTCCGTATGGTTAGCATAAGGCTCGTTTACCAAGGATCCTGAACTGGTGTCTTTACCCACAATGCACCATGGTCATTTTACAAGATCAAAAATAAGCGCACGGATCTGTTTAAAACATACTAAACGGACAAATTATACTTTTTTTTTAAGACCACCCCCCTCAAAAAATAAATACAGAAAATATATTTTGGTTTATTGGTGTGAATGTGGCGCTGCTGCTCGTTCCCTCTGAAGCCTGTTCCATTAAACGCCTTTTTTGGGCTGAGGCTGGACGCTTACCCTGGACTGGAAGGAACTGACTTTGGAGGAACTGTTTTTGGAGGAACTGACTTTGGAGGAACTGACTTTGGAGGAACAGACTTTGAAGGAACTGACTTTGGAGGAACTGACTTTGAAGGAACTGACTTTGGAGGAACTGACTTTGGAGGAACTGACTTTGGAGGAACAGACTTTGGAGGAACAGACTTTGAAGGAACTGACTTTGGAGGAACTGACTTTGAAGGAACTGACTTTGGAGGAACTGACTTTGAAGGAACTGACTTTGGAGGAACAGACTTTGGAGGAACTGACTTTGGAGGAACTGACTTTGAAGGAACTGACTTTGGAGGAACTGACTTTGAAGGAACTGACTTTGGAGGGACTGACTTTGAAGGAACTGACTTTGGAGGAACTGACTTTGAAGGAACTGACTTTGGAGGAACAGACTTTGAAGGAACTGACTTTGGAGGAACTGACTTTGAAGGAACTGACTTTGGAGGAACTGACTTTGGAGGAACTGACTTTGGAGGAACAGACTTTGGAGGAACAGACTTTGAAGGAACTGACTTTGGAGGAACTGACTTTGAAGGAACTGACTTTGGAGGAACTGACTTTGAAGGAACTGACTTTGGAGGAACAGACTTTGGAGGAACTGACTTTGGAGGAACTGACTTTGAAGGAACTGACTTTGGAGGAACTGACTTTGAAGGAACTGACTTTGGAGGGACTGACTTTGAAGGAACTGACTTTGGAGGAACAGACTTTGGAGGAACTGACTTTGGAGGAACTGACTTTGAAGGAACTGACTTTGAAGGAACTGACTTTGGAGGAACAGACTTTGGAGGAACTGACTTTGGAGGAACTGACTTTGAAGGAACTGACTTTGGAGGAACTGACTTTGAAGGAACTGACTTTGGAGGAACTGACTTTGAAGGAACTGACTTTGGAGGAACAGACTTTGGAGGAACTGACTTTGGAGGAACTGACTTTGAAGGAACTGACTTTGGAGGAACTGACTTTGAAGGAACTGACTTTGGAGGGACTGACTTTGAAGGAACTGACTTTGGAGGAACTGACTTTGAAGGAACTGACTTTGGAGGAACAGACTTTGGAGGAACTGACTTTGGAGGAACAGACTTTGAAGGAACTGACTTTGGAGGAACTGACTTTGAAGGAACTGACTTTGGAGGAACTGACTTTGGAGGAACTGACTTTGGAGGAACAGACTTTGGAGGAACAGACTTTGAAGGAACTGACTTTGGAGGAACTGACTTTGAAGGAACTGACTTTGGAGGAACTGACTTTGAAGGAACTGACTTTGGAGGAACTGACTTTGAAGGAACTGACTTTGGAGGAACTGACTTTGGAGGAACTGACTTTGAAGGAACTGACTTTGGAGGAACTGACTTTGGAGGGACTGACTTTGAAGGAACTGACTTTGGAGGAACTGACTTTGAAGGAACTGACTTTGGAGGAACAGACTTTGGAGGAACTGACTTTGGAGGAACAGACTTTGAAGGAACTGACTTTGGAGGCAAAGCAAGCACAAAGGTACCTACGCTTTGGGAACCACCCAGTGACTGCAGCACTGAGGCCCCTAAAGAACCTCCTGCTGTAGAACATTGTGTTACTCGCAGTTGATCAATAATTCAATATAAAGCTAAAAAGCAAATCACTTGAGTGTAAATAAGTGACCAAACAGTTCCAATGAAGGCTGTTTGTTCATCATTTATTGAAAAAGGTAAGTTATGCTCATATAACAGTAGGTTGCTTTAAAAGATATACATATATATCGGGAAGGTCAAGGGGTGGTCATGCTTGATCAGTCTTGGAAAAAATAATCTGACAGAGGCCATATATTCATTTTTTGGAGGAAAACTGGTGTGACAACTAGTTTTAGTTTTAGTATCCAGTGTATCTTCTGTCTTCTATGAGGTTTAAAACTACAATCTACTGATCCAGGCGCAGCTGGACTCCACAGGGCCTCGATTGACTTATTCATCCAGATATTTATGCGTCGAATAAGTGAATTTGATAACTCCAATAACTCCAAAATCCCACTCTGCCCCTTTTAACAAACAGAATATGCTTTGAAAGACGTGACGCCGCATCGTCAGTGATGTTTTCTCTCCGTCTCTGAAGCCGGTGAAGCGCGGCGGCCGACTCTGTTATGATCCTGTGGCGTTCCTCACATGTGGATGAATGGCTTTATTCCCCGTTCCTCGGTGCAATAAAGGCCCCTCCACACTGAGGGCCGGTGGAGCCTCCATGACAGAAAAGCCATTCCAGAGAGAGACGCACGCTTGATTTCCGTGGAGGAGGACAGTGTGTGTGTGTGTGTGTGTGCGTGTGTGTACATGTGTGTGTGTGTGTGTGTGTGTGTGTGTGTGTGTGCGTGGAGGAAGATGTCCAAGAAGGATTAGGCATATTTCCCAAGCTCCCTGGCTGAAGAAATGGTCCTGATGTGGATGAAAACACGTGGCATGCAACAGCTCAGAATCAATAATCGTGTGTATTCATTATTGTGGTTATTTATTTGATGGTGGTATGCTAGAGTCTGCATTCTCTATGTGTCAGGGTGGGATTTCTCTGGATAAGACTTTTGCATTATTTCTACAGTAAGCCTTTTTAAAAATATTAGTGACACATTTTACACTATTTTTACACTATTTTTTAAATAATTAAATTTTTTGGTTTAATTTTTTGGTTGCCAGTAGACTAGAGTTAATTTATATAATATAACAGCCATAATCACGGTAACACAATGTATTTTTGGGGTTTTTTCAAGTTACAATTTTAAACATTTGATTTGTATGGTGGCCTGAAATAATTGAAATATTAATATAGTGAATTCAAGGTGGAAGATTTGTTGAAAAATTGATAATATCTACATCTACGTTTGGAGATAAGCAAAATTAGAATATTGAGTATATTGTCTACGATTAAAACTATTAGGAATTACATTAAAAAAAGAGACTAGTGAAGAATATAAAGTGACATTTTGGTCCTTTTGGTGTTAATCATATGATCTATGGGTAAATACGTTTTGTGGTGGACTTGAACCTCAACCAAGACTTTAAATGTTAAAATATTGTCTAAAAATATATCTTTATCCATCCACACTAACCAGCCTTCCATACACATACATGATTTCACATAATACACTAACAACAGAAGCAAAGACAAGGAATATATAGTTATTTTCTATGGAATCTTTAAGCCTTAAAATAAACTTGAACAACCAAAAATACAGAACTCCAAAAAGTACTTTCTAAATAAATGCGCGTGTTACAAAAGCGCATTGACCGCTCCTGCTGGATGTCTTCCTTGGGTAACAGAATCCTCTTTCCCCCGTCCACTCCCGCGCTGTGCTGGACGATCGATGCGCACTTACAAACAACAACCTGCACTGGCGTGTGGACTTGAAACGAGTCTCTGCAGCTCTGATCCCACACGATATACAGCATGTGCTCCAAGACGGTCCGGAGAACAAAAAGGAGATCAACCTACACTGCAAATAAGCATGCTTTCTGTCCTGGCTGAGTGACGGTGGGCAGGACGTCCACCACGTACACAGAGACTGCCAGAGAGAAGGGTTTAGCGAAATTGTTAATAATTGGAAGAAACGTATATTTAGGTTTAGCAATCTGAAACCTTTTCTGAAGTTTACATCCCAATATGTAAGAAAAATGTAAACGTTAATATAAAATAAAAGAAGGCCTTGTAAAAACGCACAGCTAAGTTTCAATTTGTTTCTTCATTTTGTGTAAAAAAGGTTGAAATTAAAAAAATTCAAAATGTATAGCTGGATATCTTGTTTAGTATTTGAGTACTCTAGATGTTACTTTTACTGGCACATTGTTACTTGTCCTCATTAAAACTGAATTAAATTAAAGAAAAAATCTGAATTCAATAATAAATGCATTGTAAAGTTTAATGCTACTTTAAGTGCTGATCTTTATTCGTCTTTATCTGTTTATTGTTCTGTAGAGACTATTTGAAACAATGTTCATACATATATTCATTGAAATGCCTTCACCCAGTATTAGTATCAAAAAAATAACCCCAAAAGTAAAATTGCAGTATCGCCCGTGACGACAAAAACGGCCTTTGGACCCCTAAAGTTCTAACGTCCTGTATAAATCTATGGGATGCAAGTAATTAAATTAGAACATTTAGGCTCAGATTGGACTGTTCTTTCCATGAAAAAAACAAAAGAAATAAAGTAAAATATGAGATTCAGTTGTGACATAATAATAATATTTGTATTAAACCATTAAAAGTGCACGCTCTCTTTAAACAAAACAGGAAAATATTTGAATCGTTGTCGTGACACCCGGAAACGACACTCCAGGTTGTGTCTTTTCTACTGTTTACACCGCCATTACAAAGTCCCTCTTCTTTTCATCATTTTTTTTCTCTTTCCCTCTGCCTCAATCGCTCTCCCTTCTGTCCCTCTCTCCCTCCTTCACTCTCCTTTCCTGACATTCCTTCTCCTCCTCTCCCTCTCTCCTCCTCCTCTCCTCCTCTCTCCTCTCCTCCTCCTCTCCCTCTCTCCCTCCCTCTCTCCTCTCCTCCTGTCTCTCCTCTCCCTCTCTCCTCTCTCCTCCACTCCCTCTCTCCTCTCCTCCTCCTCTCCTCCTCCTCTCCTCCTCCTCTCCCTCTCTCCTCTCCTCCTCTCTCTCCTCTCCCTCTCGCCTCTCTCCTCCACTCCCTCTCTCCTCTCCTCCTCCTCTCCTCCTCTCTCCTCTCCTCCTCCTCTCCCTCTCTCCTCTCCCTCTCGTCTCCTCTCCCTCTCTTCTCTCTCCTCTCTCCTCCACTCCCTCTCTCCTCTCCTCCTCCTCTCCTCCTCTCTCCTCTCCTCCTCCTCCTCTCCCTCCCTCCTCTCCCTCCCTCCTCTCCTCTCCTCCTCCTCTCCTCCTTCTCTCCCTCCATCCCTCTCTCCTCCTCTCCTCTCCTCCTCCTCTCACACAGGTGTTCTAACGCGCTCAGAGGCCGGCACTGTGGGTGTCTGGGAGCCGGCCAATGAGGCGCAGCCGATGTGAAATAAGATTTGGACCGGGAGCGAAGGAGTGAGGAAGAGAGTGATGGAGAGAGGGAGGGAGGGAGAGAGTGAGGGAGAGAGGGAGGGAGGGAGCGAAGGAGTGAGGAAGAGAGTGATGGAGAGAGGGAGGGAGGGAGAGAGTGAGGGAGAGAGGGAGGGAGGGAGCGAAGGAGTGAGGAAGAGAGTGATGGAGAGAGGGAGGGAGGGAGAGAGTGAGGGAGAGAGGGAGGGAGGGAGCGAAGGAGTGAGGAAGAGAGTGATGGAGAGAGGGAGGGAGCGAAGGAGGGAGAGAGTGAGGGAGGGAGAGAGGGAGAGAGTGAGGGAGAGAGGGAGGGAGAGAGGTAGGGAGAGAGTGAGGGAGAGAGGGAGGGAGCGAAGGAGTGAGGAAGAGAGTGATGGAGAGAGGGAGGGAGTGAGGGAGAGAGGGAGGGAGGGAGCGAAGGAGGGAGAGAGTGAGGGAGGGAGAAAGTGAGGGAGAGAGGGAGGGAGGGAGCGAAGGAGTGAGGAAGAGAGTGATGGAGAGAGTGAGGGAGGGAGAAAGTGAGGGAGAGAGGGAGGGAGGGAGCGAAGGAGTGAGGAAGAGAGTGATGGAGAGAGTGAGGGAGGGAGGGAGCGAAGGAGGGAGAGAGCGAGGGAGGGAGAGAGGGAGGGAGGGAGGGAGGGAGGGAGAGAGGGAGAGAGGGAGGGAGAGAGTGAGGGAGGGAGCGAAGGAGTGAGGAAGAGAGTGATGGAGAGAGGGAGGGAGGGAGTGAGGGAGAGAGGGAGGGAGGGAGCGAAGGAGGGAGAGAGTGAGGGAGGGAGAGAGGGAGAGAGGGAGGGAGAGAGTGAGGGAGAGAGGGAGGGAGAGAGTGAGGGAGAGAGTGAGGGAGGGAGAGAGGGAGAGAGTGAGGGAGAGAGGGAGGGAGAGAGGGAGGGAGAGAGTGAGGGAGAGAGGGAGGGAGCGAAGGAGTGAGGAAGAGAGTGATGGAGAGAGGGAGGGAGTGAGGGAGAGAGGGAGAGAGGGAGGGAGCGAAGGAGGGAGAGAGTGAGGGAGGGAGAGAGGGAGGGAGAGAGTGAGGGAGAGAGGGAGGGAGCGAAGGAGTGAGGAAGAGAGTGATGGAGAGAGGGAGGGAGTGAGGGAGAGAGGGAGAGAGGGAGCGAAGGAGGGAGAGAGTGAGGGAGGGAGAAAGTGAGGGAGAGAGGGAGGGAGGGAGCGAAGGAGTGAGGAAGAGAGTGATGGAGAGAGTGAGGGAGGGAGGGAGCGAAGGAGGGAGAGAGTGAGGGAGGGAGAGAGGGAGAGAGGGAGGGAGGGAGGGAGGGAGAGAGGGAGGGAGAGAGTGAGGGAGGGAGGGAGCGAAGGAGTGAGGAAGAGAGTGATGGAGAGAGGGAGGGAGGGAGTGAGGGAAAGAGGGAGGGAGGGAGCGAAGGAGGGAGAGAGTGAGGGAGGGAGAGAGGGAGAGAGGGAGGGAGAGAGTGAGGGAGAGAGGGAGGGAGAGAGTGAGGGAGAGAGGGAGGGAGCGGAGGAGGGAGAGAGTGAGGGAGAGAGGGAGAGAGGGAGGGAGCGAAGGAGGGAGAGAGTGAGGGAGAGAGGGAGGGAGGGAGCGAAGGAGTGAGGAAGAGAGTGATGGAGAGAGGGAGGGAGGGAGAGAGTGAGGGAGAGAGGGAGGGAGGGAGCGAAGGAGTGAGGAAGAGAGTGATGGAGAGAGGGAGGGAGGGAGAGAGTGAGGGAGAGAGGGAGGGAGGGAGCGAAGGAGTGAGGAAGAGAGTGATGGAGAGAGGGAGGGAGCGAAGGAGGGAGAGAGTGAGGGAGGGAGAGAGGGAGAGAGTGAGGGAGAGAGGGAGGGAGAGAGGTAGGGAGAGAGTGAGGGAGAGAGGGAGGGAGCGAAGGAGTGAGGAAGAGAGTGATGGAGAGAGGGAGGGAGTGAGGGAGAGAGGGAGGGAGGGAGCGAAGGAGGGAGAGAGTGAGGGAGGGAGAAAGTGAGGGAGAGAGGGAGGGAGGGAGCGAAGGAGTGAGGAAGAGAGTGATGGAGAGAGTGAGGGAGGGAGAAAGTGAGGGAGAGAGGGAGGGAGGGAGCGAAGGAGTGAGGAAGAGAGTGATGGAGAGAGTGAGGGAGGGAGGGAGCGAAGGAGGGAGAGAGCGAGGGAGGGAGAGAGGGAGGGAGGGAGGGAGGGAGAGAGGGAGAGAGGGAGGGAGAGAGTGAGGGAGGGAGCGAAGGAGTGAGGAAGAGAGTGATGGAGAGAGGGAGGGAGGGAGTGAGGGAGAGAGGGAGGGAGGGAGCGAAGGAGGGAGAGAGTGAGGGAGGGAGAGAGGGAGAGAGGGAGGGAGAGAGTGAGGGAGAGAGGGAGGGAGAGAGTGAGGGAGAGAGTGAGGGAGGGAGAGAGGGAGAGAGTGAGGGAGAGAGGGAGGGAGAGAGGGAGGGAGAGAGTGAGGGAGAGAGGGAGGGAGCGAAGGAGTGAGGAAGAGAGTGATGGAGAGAGGGAGGGAGTGAGGGAGAGAGGGAGAGAGGGAGGGAGCGAAGGAGGGAGAGAGTGAGGGAGGGAGAGAGGGAGGGAGAGAGTGAGGGAGAGAGGGAGGGAGCGAAGGAGTGAGGAAGAGAGTGATGGAGAGAGGGAGGGAGTGAGGGAGAGAGGGAGGGAGGGAGCGAAGGAGGGAGAGAGTGAGGGAGGGAGAAAGTGAGGGAGAGAGGGAGGGAGGGAGCGAAGGAGTGAGGAAGAGAGTGATGGAGAGAGTGAGGGAGGGAGGGAGCGAAGGAGGGAGAGAGTGAGGGAGGGAGAGAGGGAGGGAGGGAGGGAGAGAGGGAGGGAGAGAGTGAGGGAGGGAGGGAGCGAAGGAGTGAGGAAGAGAGTGATGGAGAGAGGGAGGGAGGGAGTGAGGGAAAGAGGGAGGGAGGGAGCGAAGGAGGGAGAGAGTGAGGGAGGGAGAGAGGGAGAGAGGGAGGGAGAGAGTGAGGGAGAGAGGGAGGGAGAGAGTGAGGGAGAGAGGGAGGGAGCGGAGGAGGGAGAGAGTGAGGGAGAGAGGGAGAGAGGGAGGGAGCGAAGGAGGGAGAGAGTGAGGGAGGGAGAGAGGGAGGGAGGGAGCGAAGGAGTGAGGAAGAGAGTGATGGAGAGAGTGAGGGAGGGAGAGAGGGAGGGAGGGCGTCGGCTGCACAAATCCAGGTGGAATCTCCTCTCTACAAACATCACACCATTGCGGGTTGTTGGCTTGAGCCTCGCGTGCCAAGGTCTGTTTGAACCGCTGGAGGAAGAAGGAGAATTTCAATAGTGCGACTTTTGGAATAACGCTGGATAAACCAGGTGCTTTCTTTCCTCAGCGGGACAAAATAAATGTGGATTAGCGAGTTCAGGGCTAAAAAAGGTTCCTCTGCATACCTATTTATGATGGACTTTGAAATATTGAAAAGAATGAGTTGGTGCAAAGTTGAAAACAAATGTGTTATTTTTAAAATCTCAGCACTCGAGGGCCAAATTGGCTGGAAAACACAAAGACTTTTTCATTCGGAGGTCAGATGTTTAACCACCTTTGACCTGTTTTTATTTTTAATGATGTGTCTTTTGTATTGCATTGTTACATTTTTGTTGACTGACTTTTTTATGTAGAAACCCAACTAGAGACAGACGGTGAGAATTTGGCTGAAAAGTTGTAGTTTGGTAACACGCTTGTCATAAATAAAACTAAATAAATCAATAAAATTAAAAAATAACACAATATATGTAAAGCATGAATTAAATAAATATGTAAATAAAAACAAGGCAATATTTTTAGAACAGAAATAAAAACTTCTGATTAAAATATTTAATTAAAAAACAAAAACATTTCATTTCTGTCAATATAAGATTCTTTGCATTACCAGCCATTTATCTATTGTTGCGATATAGATATTGTGTCACCAAAAATGCCACGAACAACATGAACTGCACATAAACTACAAACTTTTGGCACGATCTCGTTGCAATTCCTGGGACGTTCCAGTGACCGGGCCGCGCTCCATACAAAACCCCCGCCAAAGCCGCATATGTGCAGGAGGCTTAGAGAAATGTGTCCAGTGGCTAATTCTATATGTGAGAGGATCATCTCCCCTCCCCCGGCTGCAGCGTGGAGCCTTGTGCAAACAGCAGCCTGCGCGTGCCCACAAACCTGATCACACAGCGTTACAGTGCACACGGGGCCCGTTCAGGCTGTGGGCGGGTGCCAGGGGCCACAAACCGCTAAAGGGCCCAAAGGCGGGATTTAGAAGGACTGAGGTGAAATACTGTTTTGTAAATGTTATGTGTCCGAGAAGAATCCAAGAGTCCTCATTGTTCAAGTCTGAGTCTGAGTCTGAGTCTGAGTCTGAGTCTGAGTCTGAGTCTGAGTCTGAGTCCTCATTGTTCAAGTCTGAGTCTGAGTCTGAGTCTGAGTCTGAGTCTGAGTCCTCATTGTTCAAGTCTGAGTCTGAGTCTGAGTCTGAGTCTGAGTCTGAGTCTGAGTCTGAGTCTGAGTCTGAGTCCTCATTGTTCAAGTCTGAGTCTGAGTCTGAGTCTGAGTCTGAGTCTGAGTCCTCATTGTTCAAGTCTGAGTCTGAGTCTGAGTCTGAGTCTGAGTCTGAGTCTGAGTCTGAGTCCTCATTGTTCAAGTCTGAGTCTGAGTCTGAGTCTGAGTCTGAGTCTGAGTCCTCATTGTTCAAGTCTGAGTCTGAGTCTGAGTCTGAGTCTGAGTCTGAGTCTGAGTCTGAGTCTGAGTCCTCATTGTTCAAGTCTGAGTCTGAGTCTGAGTCTGAGTCTGAGTCTGAGTCCTCATTGTTCAAGTCTGAGTCTGAGTCTGAGTCTGAGTCTGAGTCTGAGTCTGAGTCCTCATTGTTCAAGTCTGAGTCTGAGTCTGAGTCTGAGTCTGAGTCTGAGTCTGAGTCTGAGTCCTCATTGTTCAAGTCTGAGTCTGAGTCTGAGTCTGAGTCCTCATTGTTCAAGTCTGAGTCTGAGTCTGAGTCTGAGTCCTCATTGTTCAAGTCTGAGTCTGAGTCTGAGTCTGAGTCCTCATTGTTCAGGTCCAAGTCAAATTAATATAATATAAACTCATACTCTACATTTTCTCATTGTTTTACTGCTTATGCTCTTTTTAACCAACAACAGCAAATAAAATAATAATAATAATAATAATAATAATAATAATAATAATAATAATAATAATAATAAAATAATAATAATAATAATACAAACAGTTCACGGAAGAAAATAGACAAAAGTCGACAGTAAAAGAACTTGAGATATTCAAAGTGTCAGAATCCAACTTATGTAAAACATGAGCCTCATCACTGTCTGAACCTGCACCTGACTCTTGTGTACAACCTGCACCTGACTCTTGTGTACAACCTGCACCTGACTCTTGTGTACAACCTGCACCTGACTCTTGTGTACAACCTGCACCTGACTCTTGTGTACAACCTGCACCTGACTCTTGTGTACAACCTGCACCTGACTCTTTTGTACAACCTGCACCTGACTCTTGTGTACAACCTGCACCTGACTCTTGTGTACAACCTGCACCTGACTCTTGTGTACAACCTGCACCTGACTCTTGTGTACAACCTGCACCTGACTCTTGTGTACAACCTGCACCTGACTCTAGTGTACAACCTGCACCTGACTCTTTTGTACAACCTGCACCTGACTCTTGTGTACAACCTGCACCTGACTCTTGTGTACAACCTGCACCTGACTCTTTTGTACAACCTGCACCTGACTCTTGTGTACAACCTGCACCTGACTCTTGTGTACAACCTGCACCTGACTCTTGTGTACAACCTGCACCTGACTCTTGTGTACAACCTGCACCTGACTCTTGTGTACAACCTGCACCTGACTCTTGTGTACAACCTGCACCTGACTCTTGTGTACAACCTGCACCTGACTCTTGTGTACAACCTGCACCTGACTCTTGTGTACAACCTGCACCTGACTCTTGTGTACAACCTGCACCTGACTCTTGTGTACAACCTGCACCTGACTCTTGTGTACAACCTGCACCTGACTCTTGTGTACAACCTGCACCTGACTCTTGTGTACAACCTGCACCTGACTCTTGTGTACAACCTGCACCTGACTCTTGTGTACAACCTGCACCTGACTCTTGTGTACAACCTGCACCTGACTCTTGTGTACAACCTGCACCTGACTCTTGTGTACAACCTGCACCTGACTCTTGTGTACAACCTGCACCTGACTCTTGTGTACAACCTGCACCTGACTCTTGTGTACAACCTGCACCTGACTCTTGTGTACAACCTGCACCTGACTCTTGTGTACAACCTGCACCTGACTCTTGTGTACAACCTGCACCTGACTCTTGTGTACAACCTGCACCTGACTCTTGTGTACAACCTGCACCTGACTCTTGTGTACAACCTGCACCTGACTCTTGTGTACAACCTGCACCTGACTCTTGTGTACAACCTGCACCTGACTCTTGTGTACAACCTGCACCTGACTCTTGTGTACAACCTGCACCTGACTCTTGTGTACAACCTGCACCTGACTCTTGTGTACAACCTGCACCTGACTCTTTTGTACAACCTGCACCTGACTCTTGTGTACAACCTGCACCTGACTCTTGTGTACAACCTGCACCTGACTCTTGTGTACAACCTGCACCTGACTCTTTTGTACAACCTGCACCTGACTCTTGTGTACAACCTGCACCTGACTCTTGTGTACAACCTGCACCTGACTCTTGTGTACAACCTGCACCTGACTCTTGTGTACAACCTGCACCTGACTCTTTTGTACAACCTGCACCTGACTCTTTTGTACAACCTGCACCTGACTCTTGTGTACAACCTGCACCTGACTCTTGTGTACAACCTGCACCTGACTCTTGTGTACAACCTGCACCTGACTCTTGTGTACAACCTGCACCTGACTCTTGTGTACAACCTGCACCTGACTCTTGTGTACAACCTGCACCTGACTCTTGTGTACAACCTGCACCTGACTCTTGTGTACAACCTGCACCTGACTCTTGTGTACAACCTGCACCTGACTCTTGTGTACAACCTGCACCTGACTCTTGTGTACAACCTGCACCTGACTCTTGTGTACAACCTGCACCTGACTCTTGTGTACAACCTGCACCTGACTCTTGTGTACAACCTGCACCTGACTCTTGTGTACAACCTGCACCTGACTCTTGTGTACAACCTGCACCTGACTCTTGTGTACAACCTGCACCTGACTCTTGTGTACAACCTGCACCTGACTCTTGTGTACAACCTGCACCTGACTCTTTTGTACAACCTGCACCTGACTCTTGTGTACAACCTGCACCTGACTCTTGTGTACAACCTGCACCTGACTCTTGTGTACAACCTGCACCTGACTCTTGTGTACAACCTGCACCTGACTCTTTGTACAACCTGCACCTGACTCTTTTGTACAACCTGCACCTGACTCTTTTGTACAACCTGCACCTGACTCTTTTGTACAACCTGCACCTGACTCTTGTGTACAACCTGCACCTGACTCTTGTGTACAACCTGCACCTGACTCTTGTGTACAACCTGCACCTGACTCTTGTGTACAACCTGCACCTGACTCCTTTGTACAACCTGCACCTGACTCCTTTGTACAACCTGCACCTGACTCTTTTGTACAACCTGCACCTGACTCTTTTGTAGAACTGGACTCTCCGGACAGTTGTATCTCTGGTCAAACATCAGGTACAGTTCCGTTTAACGCGGGTCAATTACGCTTCATTTTAGCAGCGAAACATCAGCACAGCCGTAATACAGAGGAAGCTTTGGACTTACTTTGGCGAGTCCTGGCGAGCGCCTGTGGGGAGTAAGTGATGAAACAAGTTGGATTGAATATGAAAGATTGAAAGAGAGTGAGAAAAGAGATGGATGTTTCTAATGTAATGCTTAAGGCAGGGCCATGGCGGTTGGAATAATGAGTATTGCTCGAATCACATTGACTTTTGGGCAGCGGGAAAGGATAAATCATGGGGTCTTATTCTGTGTAAAATAAGATCTCAACAAAGATGGGATTATTTTTTTAGTTTAGCGGTTCAGATTTCAGTCGAAAATTGTGTGAATTGTCTCATTCATAAAGGGTGGACTGTGAACAGAAATAAAATTAACACGTATAGTGTATTTCCCATTGGATTCATAATTCTATAAAGATTTAGAGGTGGAGAGTACAAAGCTTTTTTACATTTGTGTTTTGTCAGGAATGTTCCACAAAATGGCAAGTTTTTTTTGTTGGCAATACAAAACTCCAGCAACTTTTTAGCAAGTTTAGAAATAAATGTTTTTTAGCTAAAGATAGAAATATTTATACTTAGCCTTAATCTTCAGCTGAACAAAAGATATCCCAAAAAAGACAAGAAGAAGAACAAGAAGAAAAACAAGAAGAGCAAGAAGATGAAGAAGATGAAGAAGAACAAGTAGAAGAGCAAGAAGATGAAGAAGAAGAACAAGAAGAAGAGCAAGAAGAAGAGCAAGAAGATGAAGAACAAGATGATGAAGTAGAAGAAGAGCAAGAAGAAGAGCAAGAAGATGAAGAACAAACAGAAAAAGAGCAAGAAGAAGAGCAAGAAGATGAAGAACAAACAGAAAAAGAGCAAGAAGAAGAGCAAGAAGAAGAAGAGCAAGAAGAAGAACAAGAAGAAGAGCAAGAAGAAGAACAAGAAGAAGAACAAGAAGAAGAGCAAGAAGAAGAACAAGAAGAAGAACAAGAAGAAGAGCAAGAAGAAGAGCAAGAAGAAGAACAACAAGAAGAACAACAAGAAGAAGAGCAAGAAGATGAACAAGAAGAAGAGTAAGTAGATGAAGAACAAGAAGAAGAGCAAGAAGAAGAGCAAGAAGAAGAACAAGAAGAAGAACAAGAAGAAGAGCAAGAAGAAGAGCAAGAAGAAGAGCAAGAAGAAGAACAAGAAGAAGAAGAGATAGAAGAAGAACAAGAAGAAGAGATAGAAGAAGAACAAGAAGAAGAGCAAGAAGAAGAGCAAGAAGAAGAAGAGATAGAAGAAGAACAAGAAGAAGAGCATGAAGAAGAAGAACAAGAAGAAGAACAAGAAGACATCACAAGGTGGATGTCACTATAGAGCTCTGTAAGTGTAGAGCGCCTCATACTGCAGGATCGCTCAAACACGTGTGAGTGAAACAAAACACAAATCCAGGAGTGTGTTTTCGACGCGCTAACAACTCTACAACACGCACTATAGGACCTTTAAAGTATTCATAAGTGTGGCCGATTGACTCACCACTTAACACACGCTCTCTGTGTACTGAATTTGGCCTACATTTTGACAAAGAGCGCACACACGCGACACACGAGTACGAGTGGCGCTGTCAGTTTGGACGCTAAATGAGCGGGACGAGGCAGTGGGGATCGGTAATGAGAGCAGTCTGTATTCACAAAGAGCATAGTCGATGGGCAAAACGGCTTGCGGGTGGCTGAGAAGTATCAAATTGTTCTATAGTGGCGGATACTGGAGTTATTTAGGAGATGTAGTACGTGGTTATGGCAGGACACACTTATATTGGTCATATCTCATGCTGTAGTGAAATAGTGAATCCCACTGACAACAAGGTGCATTGTGGAGCTTTTCTGTTGGGTCGCTGGTCAGTGGAGGCGTTATTGTGTGGCCTGGAATGTTCTATTAACTATTTACAACTGAACTAGCGATGGAGACCAGTGCGCGATACTACTGGCCCAAGTGACAAGTCAGATCTGTGTAGAGGCGAGCCTGCATGCAGTAAGAACAGATGCTTTTGTCAAACGCAAGATAGATAAGTTTAGATAAGGAAAGATATTGTGATGACCAGCAGGTGGAAGAGGCTCTACGATATATGTGAGGTTTAGTCTTATTAATGTTGATAAACCGTCAATCATTCGAGGCTAAATCGACAATACGTCTACGGTTAAAGCAAGAGTGTGAGAGTAGAATGTTGAAACCACACTTCAGAACGTTTTCCATGGAGTTGAACATGCTTTGTGCAGAGTCAGGTTTGTGGAGATGCAAGCCCAAAGAAAACAACCAAAAAGAACAAACTAAAACCTTTTTTTTTGGCTAAAACATTACTCAGTTTGGTTTTGATGGTTTTCATCAACATTTAACATATATAACTACATTCTCAATATTATTGTTTTTATTGATTAAGCGATGATTAAACGCTCTGACGATTAAGGACTGGACTAATATCATCAAAGACTTACGCACAATGGAAACAAATAACCTCAGGACTTAATTTAAAAAAAGAAACATTTAAAAAAGAATTCTTCTTTTTTGTTGTTGCCACTCCCTTATTTTCCTTGACTTGCCTTACATTCTACCTGGTCCAGCTCGTTTTTTTGTCTTTTGTGTTTGTGTTGTTGTTTTTTTCCCTTTCTGTCGTTTTATTTGTGTTGATTTATGATCTTAATTTTATTTTTATTTTAACCCAATGTCTCATCATGAATTGTCATTTTCTATTTCCAACCAAATGTAACCAAACATATTTCTTCCACTCAGTAGAGCTTAAAGATGTTTTGGGGGCAGAAAAATCCAATTATATTTCTGAGTGTTAAAATCATTTCTTAGTGTTAAAATAAAGCTTCAGTTCAGAGTCCACATGTCCAGAAGTGTTAACTCTAAAAACGTTCATTTAGAATCCCCCGCCATGGAGTCGATGGAAGGATATATTTAGAACATACTCCTGGCAGCTGGGAAACGGCACAAAACTGCTCCAACGAGTAAAAACTGGACTAAAATCACAACGGACGTATGCACAATGGAAGAAAAATCCCAGTCTGGACTCAAACGTTGTCACATTTTATGCACAATAGGACCCCACGAACACAGGAATATTGGGTTGTTTCCCTCTGACATGTCGCTGATTAAACCCATTCAAATTCCCAACACTTCTCTTCTCATTTTTACGCCGTGACACGAGTTGAGTGACAGGACGACTGCAGTATTGGTGAAAGGATATGGGCTGGACACCATGCGGATGCACCAGTTGCGGGGGCAGGTGGTCTGTTTGAGGCAGAAGAAGACCACCGGGGCCAGCTCGGGGTACGGCACCACCAGCGTGCTCAGGTCGCTGCCCAGGCTGATGTCTTCGCCCGCCGGACCCGCCTCCTCCATGATGTCATCGCTGTGCTCCGAGCCGTAGTCCTCCGCCGGCCCCGGCCCTGCCGAGGAGAGGACCCCCAGCGGCGCGGGACGCTCCTCGCTCGTCATGGCAACCCGGCTCTGTTCTGTGAGAGAGAAAAGACATAAAGAGATGAAGAACGGTTTGTCCGATTTGTAGAGCTGTGTTTCCAGACTTCAATATACATAAATATATTGAGGAATTGTAAAAAAAAGAAAAAAAAGAAAAGAAAATTCACCATCCACAAAATTCTTGGACATAATTTAGGAAGTATGACAATATTAAGACTATATTATGTTAATCCAACAGAAACTCTTTAAATGTTTTAATTGATGTTTAATTATCAGTCAAATTTGAAATATCAGTCAAAGGAATCACAAAAATGAAGAAATATCTCTCAAGATTAATTTATTTTTAATTTTTTTATCAGCACTTTTTGCGGCTTTTTTTTTCAATAAATACTATACTTTTTGTGCATATCTTCAAACAATATTAACACTATTATCCACATTTTGATATGATTATTTTGGATTGCATAGAATGGACTAAATGTATGTATGAAATAATCACAGCATGGCAGGACAAGATACACATGTCTGTAGGGAAAAGGGAAATGAGAAATTAAACCTGTTTTGTATCAGGATATTTCACAAATGTTGAGTTTCTTACTATAGAATACTGCTTCCCGTGCAAATACTTGACCTTCTAATGCAAATCCCCAATGAAGCTCATACAGCAGATACTTCTAGTGCAAGAAGTAAAATTGTAATTTATTTTAACTTTTCTCCTTTTTCCCTGTTTGAGAGAAGAAAAAGACACAAAAATCTATTTAAAATGCAACTGACCATATTTTCCTATTTTTCATGTAAGATAAGATAAGATAAGATATTCCTTTATTGTCCCACATGGGGAAATTTCATTGGTGCAACGCAGGTAGATACAGAGGTAGATACAGAAGAACAGATCACTTATAGGAAGTCTGAAAAACACTTTCAGTAGAAGATCTCCTATAAATAAAAACTCCCATAGACAAAACCTCCCATTACACGACAAGGGATGGAGGGGAAAAATAATAAAGATAAAAATAAATAAATAAATACCATTGCATATGATCACGACAGTAATTGCACATGAATTGCACATGAATTGTTTTTATTATTATAGTTTCATTGTTCATTTGTTTTGTTTAATTTAATCAATTCATCCATACATTTCTATGGAACGTTGTAACTTCAGAGGCTAAAAGTGCATTTTTCTCCCACAGAGACTTAAAGATCGACTCTTAAAGTAGCACCTACAAACACCAAACTTTATAATCTTGGACTTAACAATCTTTTAAAGGATTGTACAGAAGGATTTGGTGATATCTACATCAAGGCCTGGTTTAATTAAAGTTTTCACGCGACAAAATGAAATGAAAAATTTAAACCTTTCTTTCAACTCTTTAGATTTATATGTCCCAATTTTTTTTTTTTTATACTGAAACATACATGATGAAAATGTCAAAGTACATATTTACAACCTAAACTACACAAAATCAATCACCTGCAGTGTCTCACATTAATCTAGAGCCTACACGTCTTTAAAAAGTCTTTACAAAATGAATGGGATTTCCTTCATGGGGAGAAATGTTGAGCTCCATACAGTAAATTCAAATATTCCCTCTTATCGTCAATTATTCCACAATGTTTTCCTTCTCAGCTTCTAAAAACACTTCTATAAAATCCTGATTGAACAACCTCTCTTTCCCAATTGGCACCACCACAACTCTCTGATATTTAGTAGTTGTTGTCGGAGCCCCTTCAGGCCCATTTGTCTGATCAAGCCTAAGGGAACGTTCTTACGCTGCGCTCACTTTTCTGCATAAAACAAGTGACGCTTCCTGCCAGAAGTGGGCCCTCGTAATCAAAACGAGGCTGGCAAACATCGGCGTGGAGCGCGCCGATGTCAGAGCTTATCATCGACAGGCCATTTAACCGCGTCAGAGTGCGCTGCCCGAGGAAACGCCGCTTTCCTTTTACAACGCGCGAGAATTTGACAAGACGCCGTTCGAATATTGAACATTTTAAGGATTTTTCGACGTTCCATAAACTATTAAGGGCTTGTACCTGGTTTTTAAATATGTATATGTTTTATAGTGCAAAGAAACACTCTTTACATTAGGACCTGTGTGACTGTAAAAAGTATGTATTTAAAAATGTATAAGTAAAGGGAGTACAAATATTTGCCTTACCCGCCAGCCCCTCCCATATTCTGTTCGAACAAGTAAGGGTCTGGATTCGGACCATTGGGGGGCGTCAAAAAAACTTTCCAGCATTAACCGGTCCAACCACCGCCTCTTATTTGTGTCACGTGTCTCTCAAATGCAGAAGACGTTGTGTCACGTGTCTCTCAAATGCAGAAGACTTTGTGTCACGTGTCTCTCAAATGCAGAAGACTTTGTGTCACGTGTCTCTCAAATGCAGAAGACTTTGTGTCACGTGTCTCTCAGATGCAGAAGACTTTGTGTCACGTGTCTCTCAAATGCGGAAGACTTTGTGTCACGTGTCTCTCACATGCAGAAGACTTTGTGTCACGTGTCTCTCAAATGCAGAAGACTTTGTGTCACGTGTCTCTCAAATGCAGAAGACTTTGTGTCACGTGTCTCTCACATGCGGAAGACTTTGTGTCACGTGTCTCTCACATGCAGAAGACTTTGTGTCATGTGTCTCTCAAATGCAGAAGACTTTGTGTCACGTGTCTCTCAAATGCAGAAGACTTTGTGTCACGTGTCTCTCAAATGCAGAAGACTTTGTGTCACGTGTCTCTCAAATGCAGAAGACGTTGTGTCACGTGTCTCTCAAATGCAGAAGACTTTGTGTCACGTGTCTCTCAAATGCAGAAGACTTTGTGTCACGTGTCTCTCAAATGCAGAAGACTTTGTGTCACGTGTCTCTCAAATGCAGAAGACGTTGTGTCACGTGTCTCTCAAATGCAGAAGACTTTGTGTCACGTGTCTCTCAAATGCAGAAGACTTTGTGTCACGTGTCTCTCAAATGCTGAAGACTTTGAGTCACGTGTCTCTCAAATGCAGAAGACTTTGTGTCACGTGTCTCTCAAATGCAGAAGACTTTGTGTCACGTGTCTCTCAAATGCAGAAGACTTTGTGTCACGTGTCTCTCAAATGCAGAAGACTTTGTGTCACGTGTCTCTCAAATGCAGAAGACTTTGTGTCACGTGTCTCTCAAATGCAGAAGACTTTGTGTCACGTGTCTCTCAAATGCAGAAGACTTTGTGTCACGTGTCTCTCAAATGCAGAAGACTTTGTGTCACGTGTCTCTCAAATGCAGAAGACTTTGTGTCACGTGTCTCTCAAATGCAGAAGACTTTGTGTCACGTGTCTCTCAAATGCAGAAGACTTTGTGTCACGTGTCTCTCAAATGCAGAAGACTTTGTGTCACGTGTCTCTCAAATGCGGAAGACTTTGTGTCACGTGTCTCTCAAATGCAGAAGACTTTGTGTCACGTGTCTCTCAAATGCAGAAGACTTTGTGTCACGTGTCTCTCAAATGCAGAAGACTTTGTGTCACGTGTCTCTCAAATGCAGAAGACTTTGTGTCACGTGTCTCTCAAATGCAGAAGACGTTGTGTCACGTGTCTCTCAAATGCGGAAGACTTTGTGTCACGTGTCTCTCAAATGCAGAAGACTTTGTGTCACGTGTCTCTCAAATGCAGAAGACTTTGTGTCACGTGTCTCTCAAATGCAGAAGACTTTGTGTCACGTGTCTCTCAAATGCAGAAGACTTTGTGTCACGTGTCTCTCAAATGCAGAAGACTTTGTGTCACGTGTCTCTCAAATGCAGAAGACTTTGTGTCACGTGTCTCTCAAATGCAGAAGACTTTGTGTCACGTGTCTCTCAAATGCAGAAGACTTTGTGTCACGTGTCTCTCAAATGCAGAAGACTTTGTGTCACGTGTCTCTCAAATGCAGAAGACTTTGTGTCACGTGTCTCTCAAATGCAGAAGACTTTGTGTCACGTGTCTCTCAAATGCAGAAGACTTTGTGTCACGTGTCTCTCAAATGCAGAAGACTTTGTGTCACGTGTCTCTCAAATGCAGAAGACTTTGTGTCACGTGTCTCTCAAATGCAGAAGACTTTGTGTCACGTGTCTCTCAAATGCGGAAGACTTTGTGTCACGTGTCTCTCAAATGCAGAAGACTTTGTGTCACGTGTCTCTCAAATGCAGAAGACTTTGTGTCACGTGTCTCTCAAATGCAGAAGACTTTGTGTCACGTGTCTCTCAAATGCAGAAGACTTTGTGTCACGTGTCTCTCAAATGCAGAAGACGTTGTGTCACGTGTCTCTCAAATGCGGAAGACTTTGTGTCACGTGTCTCTCAAATGCAGAAGACTTTGTGTCACGTGTCTCTCAAATGCAGAAGACGTTGTGTCACGTGTCTCTCAAATGCAAAAGACTTTGTGTCACGTGTCTCTCAAATGCAGAAGACTTTGTGTCACGTGTCTCTCAAATGCGGAAGACTTTGTGTCACGTGTCTCTCAAATGCAGAAGACTTTGTGTCACGTGTCTCTCAAATGCGGAAGACTTTGTGTCACGTGTCTCTCAAATGCGGAAGACTTTGTGTCACGTGTCTCTCAAATGCAGAAGACTTTGTGTCACGTGTCTCTCAAATGCAGAAGACTTTGTGTCACGTGTCTCTCAAATGCAGAAGACTTTGTGTCACGTGTCTCTCAAATGCGGAAGACTTTGTGTCACGTGTCTCTCAAATGCAGAAGACTTTGTGTCACGTGTCTCTCAGATGCAGAAGACTTTGTGTCACGTGTCTCTCAAATGCAGAAGACGTTGTGTCACGTGTCTCTCAAATGCAGAAGACTTTGTGTCACGTGTCTCTCAAATGCAGAAGACTTTGTGTCACGTGTCTCTCAAATGCAGAAGACTTTGTGTCACGTGTCTCTCAAATGCAGAAGACTTTGTGGCACGTGTCTCTCAAATGCAAAAGACTTTGTGTCACGTGTCTCTCAAATGCAGAAGACTTTGTGTCACGTGTCTCTCAAATGCAGAAGACTTTGTGTCACGTGTCTCTCAAATGCAGAAGACTTTGTGTCACGTGTCTCTCAAATGCTGAAGACTTTGAGTCACGTGTCTCTCGAATGCAGAAGACTTTGTGTCACGTGTCTCTCAAATGCAGAAGACTTTGTGTCACGTGTCTCTCAAATGCAGAAGACTTTGTGTCACGTGTCTCTCAAATGCAGAAGACTTTGTGTCACGTGTCTCTCAAATGCAGAAGACTTTGTGTCACGTGTCTCTCAAATGCAGAAGACTTTGTGTCACGTGTCTCTCGAATGCAGAAGACTTTGTGTCACGTGTCTCTCAAATGCAGAAGACTTTGTGTCACGTGTCTCTCAAATGCAGAAGACTTTGTGTCACGTGTCTCTCAAATGCGGAAGACTTTGTGTCACGTGTCTCTCAAATGCAGAAGACTTTGTGTCACGTGTCTCTCAAATGCAGAAGACTTTGTGTCACGTGTCTCTCAAATGCGGAAGACTTTGTGTCACGTGTCTCTCAAATGCAGAAGACTTTGTGTCACGTGTCTCTCAAATGCGGAAGACTTTGTGTCACGTGTCTCTCAAATGCAGAAGACTTTGTGTCACGTGTCTCTCAAATGCAAAAGACTTTGTGTCACGTGTCTCTCAAATGCAGAAGACTTTGTGTCACGTGTCTCTCAAATGCAGAAGACTTTGTGTCACGTGTCTCTCAAATGCAGAAGACTTTGTGTCACGTGTCTCTCAAATGCGGAAGACTTTGTGTCACGTGTCTCTCACATGCAGAAGACTTTGTGTCACGTGTCTCTCAAATGCAGAAGACTTTGTGTCACGTGTCTCTCAAATGCAGAAGACTTTGTGTCACGTGTCTCTCAAATGCAGAAGACTTTGTGTCACGTGTCTCTCAAATGTAGAAGACTTTGTGTCACGTGTCTCTCACATGTAGAAGACTTTGTGTCACGTGTCTCTCAAATGCAGAAGACGTTGTGTCACGTGTCTCTCAAATGCGGAAGACTTTGTGTCACGTGTCTCTCAAATGCAGAAGACTTTGTGTCACGTGTCTCTCAAATGCGGAAGACTTTGTGTCACGTGTCTCTCAAATGCAGAAGACTTTGTGTCACGTGTCTCTCAAATGCAGAAGACTTTGTGTCACGTGTCTCTCAAATGCAGAAGACGTTGTGTCACGTGTCTCTCAAATGCGGAAGACTTTGTGTCACGTGTCTCTCAAATGCAGAAGACTTTGTGTCACGTGTCTCTCAAATGTAGAAGACTTTGTGTCACGTGTCTCTCACATGTAGAAGACTTTGTGTCACGTGTCTCTCAAATGCAGAAGACTTTGTGTCACGTGTCTCTCAAATGCAGAAGACTTTGTGTCACGTGTCTCTCGAATGCAGAAGACTTTGTGTCACGTGTCTCTCAAATGCTGAAGACTTTGTGTCACGTGTCTCTCAAATGCAGAAGACTTTGTGTCACGTGTCTCTCAAATGCAGAAGACTTTGTGTCACGTGTCTCTCAAATGCAGAAGACTTTGTGTCACGTGTCTCTCAAATGCGAAAGACTCAAATATTTTCGTAACATTTAGAACAAAAATTTTGTTCTGAATGTTCCGAATATATTTAATATATAACTTCATTCACCTCAGATTTACAGAGTTTAGTGCGTTGCTTGTTGACTCAGCAGAAGTCGGCAACGTTTCTCAGTTATTTTTAATCTTTCCTCTTAATCCACCATGTTTGTTTAGACACGAACGAACAATGCGTTTGTCTGATTGGTTAATCCGCCTTTCAATCACTCCCTTTGGAAATTGGATTTTGAGTTAAAAAAAAAAAAAAAAACGTTTAATCAGATTCTCTGTTTAAACAAAATGACAGAAAAAACTTAATCAGATTTGTAATTCTATTTGGTTTATTTAATCTTTGGATTTCTGCGCAACATTATGAGCCGATTGAGGAAGGATTTATCAGATTTCACAGCCTTAATCCAAGCGTTAAATAGGAATGTAAGATAAACTAAATCAGAGATACTTTTGTGTATTTAAAGGTACTGCCCCTGCTGGTTAAAAGCAACACTACACCCGATCTTCCCAACATTATTCATACAAATGACATGGACTATTGTTACCTGCAGAACCAACAGTTGACTTCGTTTGTCGGGCTATTGTAAGTAACTCTTTCTCGTTAACGTCTCTAAGTCCTGAACAATCCTCGCCGCAAAGTGTTGACAGAGAGAAGGACAAAACTTTCCTGGCACCCGCCGCCGTCTATGCATCAAAACACTAATTCCACTTTGAAGCCAGTCACAGTAGTCTAAATAAATGCACAACATATTGGACCTGGCTGCTTTTAACTGGCAGCCAAAAGAGTAGCAGGCTGGAGGCAGGGAGCCAAGGCGAGACTGGCCATGTGGGTTTGCATATGCAGAGGAAGTACGAGCCGAAATACAAGATGTGAGAAGGTTTTAACGACGAATACAAATCAAACAACAGAATCTGCCATTATTGTGCAGAGAAAATAATAATGCAAGTAAATGTTGCGTGTTGTTATTGTCATTTTCTTTCTTCGTTTTTTTTTTGAAAGAATGTTTGGTCCGTCGGCTTCGTTAGACAGGAGAGGACAGGAGGAAAGCAGGAAAGACATTCAGCAAATAATCTGAGCGAAAGTCACGGTTAAATTTAAATGTCACATGATTTTTTTTTCTTTTTTCACTGTGTAATGTTTAAATTAAAGTTGTCACATTCTGTTAATTTAATTAATTCGCTATCATAACGTTCTTTACGGATTGTAACGCAAACATCCTTTAAAGTATCAAAGGCACTGTGTTTTAAAATGTGAATTGTTCTTTTTAAAGTCTTCACAGCTCCACATGTATCAATCACTTACATATTCATTCTGAGCATTCTAAATATGCACCAAGATGAGTTTGTAAGCACTTTTCACGAGTCTGTGAGCCGCCCAGGGAAAACTAACTAGCATTAGCATGCTAACGGCAAACTTCCTGCTTCACTGAGAATAAAAAAACTCTATATTTAGTGTTGTGGTCTCGTTTTCACCCAAAACAGATTTTACTTTAATACATGAGCAAAACAAGAATAATGGGTACAGCTATTGATTTATTTAGGATCTGCATTTTTGTTGTTGTTGACTAAATTAAGCATATTATGTTGACAGAATCTTTAATGACTTAAAATGAACAGAACATGAGATTTTAATTTGAAATTTCTCAAAAAGAACCTGTTAGAATCTTTCTGTGATCCCGGATACGAGGTTAAAATATTCAAATTAGATATAACTTTTACAGATATAACAAATGAAGCCTGCGTAAATTCACCTGGAAGACTTAACTCCATCCATCTACATCAAGGCCACCATGGAAGGACCCCTCTCCCCAGCGCCATCATCTCACTCAAGCGGGCGTGGCCTGTCCGTCTGTGAGAGTCAGATCCCTCCTTCACCATGGACTCTTCCAGGTTTCTGCGCTTATCCCAAAGAGGTTATGCAGTTTTTCCTGGCCAAAGAAGGAGGGTGAAAGGTCAGGGGGCGTCTGTACCATGGCCCCTGCACCTGCTCCTCATCCCCAATCAACGCTCTCAGTGACTCCTCCCCGCTCCCAATCAGCACCAGGCTGTCGCATTTAAGCCCTCAGGCAGATGGCTCGGCCGCTCAAACCGTACTGCGACCCACCACCTCCCCTGCTCCTCCTCTGCATTCCCCTCATCCTCTACCTTCTCTTCACATCTACCACCACCAGTCTCCAGGCTCCGGGGGGAGACATCTAATACAAATAGATCATGGAGTGCCCATGATTGCAACGTCTTCCGCCGGGGTCTGAGCGCCAAATGACTCACGAATAAAGCTCGCTAAACAGTCCATTCTCGTGGTCTCTTTGTCTCTCCAGGGTGAAATGTAATGCTGATTTTCTTCTTAATTACCACAGCATTGGACATGATAGACAAGTTAATCATGTTTTAATTTGGTGTTTTGGTTCTGAGGATGATTCTCCAATCAGAAAGCAGAGTGAGCCTCACAAGAGTCTCTCATTTGTGTTGCCAGTTCCAAAGTCTAAATCCAGTGTTTTTAAGCCTGTGCTTTGTCCTGCCTCTGAGCTGATGGTCACTACCTAAAGCCTGAGTCAGAGCTGGTTCAGCCTGTGCAGCTCAGATTGACACTATAGTTTGGGGTTGGGCATTTTTTGGGGTTTGACAACGCCTCTTTAAAAGCTGAAGCTATTTATTTATTTTTAATGCATTTGGAGAACAAACTGACCCCAGAATTGTTGATTTGACTGAAAATATGTGGGTCACAGCCAACTTTTTATGGTTCCCATGCCCAGCAGCTGGATTCTTTTCATCAGATGTTGGACAAAAAGGGCCCTACAACTCAAAAATTTCAAATGTTGCCTCGTTCTTAGAATTAAATCTTGAATAAATCAGGCTTAGAACAAGATATGAAGAAATCCTTTTGTCAAAATCTTATGAAGTCCAAGACTGTAAAGTTTGGTGTGTTTGTAGGTGCTACTTTAAGGGCTGATCTTTATTTATCTGTGGGAGAAAAAGCACTTTGAGAGAATGACCTTTGCACTTACAATGTCTAAGAGAAATCTGTGGATGTAGGCGGTTTTAATAAAATAATAAAACATCTTTAGGAGCAGATTGGACATATTTGTTGTTTCTACATGAAAGCCAATATGTTGAGAGAGCAAAAAACAAAACAAAAATGTGACTGTAGTAATGCACTTTGAATGAATTTATGTACAATTGTATTTTATTTTAGTTTATTTTAGTTGTTTCATTTTATTCATTTTAGGGTTAGCCCTAACCCTTATTGTATTGTATTTTATTGTATTTATTGTATTCATTTTATTGTATTTATTGCATTTATTGTATTTATTTTATTAGACAGTGCATATTAATAAAAAAACATCTTTATATATGCCAGAATTAGCCAATAAAACTTGTACTACATATACTTGGACAACATTTGACCTGCTTCATTGGTGATTTGATGGTTTCTCAAGGGGGCGACCTTGTAAAAGCGCCCTCTCTGACACAGGTGGGCTCACTTGCCACGCGTGCCACTCCAAACCCTCGCCCACATTCCTCATCCTCACTCAGCATCCATCACAGCTCTACCTGGCTCCTCTCCGTGTCTCAACAAAGCGTTTCTCAAATCACGCTGTCATTTCGCATTTCCTAAAGTGGACTCATAAATTAGCTTCCCATAGCAACAGCTGTGCTTCCTCCCGAGCCAGGAAGTTTATTCTTACTCTGCAGTGTTTTATTTCCCATGACAAATCTGCCTTCCCTCCAGCCATTACCGGATCCCCAATTAAAACAAGAGGAGACAGCAGCGGCAGAGTGTAATTCCATACATAGTCCAGGGTAACATGCTTTATTCGTGATTTCGACGCGCTCGGTTGACAAGAAATGGTGATAATGTGTTTACAGCGTGGAATAAAAGGGCTGTAAAATCATGTTGAATTGTCACGATTCAATTATTCGAGTAATGGAATATATTCTGCCAACGACAAACTAATATCTAATAATAGTCTTTGCATGGAAAAATAAAGCTGCTAACCATGTGTAGAATATTTACAACTCATTTTCACCATTTCTTGTGTCATTTGGGGTCATTCCTGCTCTTTTGTCTGCACACGACTTGCTTTGGAGCCTGTGTATAGTTAAGGAAACGAATATTCCATTGCTAAATTAGTTGTTGAATAATAATCATTTAACTTTTTTCAGCCATATGAATTGCAACACTAATACCTTAAATGTACTTATTGAAAAGACACTTACACGTTTTGGTTCGTTTTCCCGCTGTGAGTAAAGTGACATAAGCTTTACGCTGACAATAGTAAATGATTTAAAAGAATTAACATATACATTTTTTTTTAAATAAATAAAAAATTCCCCTTCACTTATCTTATATCCGGTTTGTTGTTGTTTTATGTTTGCATATTATAATACATATTGTAGCTCAGTAACTTATTATTTCATGAATCAAGTCATAAATCATTTGTAATTAAAAGACTGCGCACTGCTTAACTAAATAAAAAGATAAAAACAGTTATTTTCTCATGATGTTTGCATTGAAATGGTCCATGTAATTTCTGCGATTTTATCAGCAACAAAACAATGCATTTGAGAAAAGGATCTTGTAAAGTCGATATATTGTCATAGCCCACGATATTGTTGTGAGACTTTTGACGATATCACATTATTTTGGTTATTTTTGCTTGACTCCGAAGTCCAAAACTGTATGAAAAACAAACTCGATAACCTGCTGCATCTCTGACACAGAGTTAGCCTTTTTGCACTTTTACTCCGTGTTTACTGCCGTTTGTACAAATGCGCTACTGCAACAAAACCATTGCTGAAAAGGGTTGGTAAAGTACATCTATCCGTCTCGACTTTGTGACATTTTTGGGATCAGCATGTAACCACTCTGACCATTTTAAACTGCGATGTACAGTTTATATTTCCGCTCCAGACGTACACATCTGCAGCCCGTTCCCCCGAAACGTCTCCCGTGTGCAAACTACTGCCATGACACTCACACACACCACTCCTTACCCAGCCGACTCGCACATTAGCACCATTAATTGTGAGAGTCACTCATTTAGCCGCGCTGTGAGCTAAATGCTACGCTAGACTGTGAAAAAAACAACAACACACACACACAAAAAAAAAAGTTATCCTCCCACACACTGCGACAGAAACAGGCAGAAGGAAACAAGAGAGGGGGAAAGACTATTGAGGGTTACAGCGGGGTGGCAGTAATGGAAAAACATCTCATCTTTTTAAGCCAGAAAAAAGATGTCAGAAATTGCGAGTAGTTATGTGGTTGAGCGTGGATAAAAAGGTGCGTTATGCATGACTCATTTTGCGAGATAAGTGTAAAATCATATCAGCTTTTTGGTTGTTTTTTCCGTTCTCTGGAGCCACGTTCCGACCGGTTCACTTTGGAGCGGAAGTGTCTCTCCACTGTCGTAAGTGAAACGTACCGTACTCTTTACTTCGCTTTGGCTGGAATGCTTTTGAGTGAGATGATTGGATAAGAGAGAACGCCGACTCAGGTGAAAATGAAACAGCAACAGGCAGATGTACAAAGAAAATCATCGTTTCTCACCAAAAACTGACTTGATCTTGTGATAAACCGCCGTATTTTCAGTGATGGGAAGTTCATTTGGACGAAGCTAGCAAAGCAGGTTAGCATCAGTTGTTTCCTGTTTATCGAAGATTGAAAATGTTTTTTTTACAGAGCATAACGCAGATAAAATGAGCCAAATCCAAGGCATTACATAAAAAGATGGGGAATCGTGGAGTAGAGGTGAAATAAAGTGAGAAAAAGCTGACAAAAAACTCCAGCCACACAAATTTGGAATTACTAAACACATTTTTGTGAATGATTGAGATCTGTTTATGATTAAAAAGTATAATTTTGGTATGATTTGGGTTGGTTATGTTTGGGTGATCACTGTGAGCCAGGAAATGAGCATGAAAACACATTCTACCATTAACAGAAGCGTTCCAAGATGCACTAAAGCGAACCAGTCTGAGGTGCCAGAGCCAGTCCGAACGTGGCTTTAAATGTATACGGTTCTGTCTGCATTCTGGGTAGTTCTGAGATATTGAGGTTTCGAGTTCTTACTACTCAGAGTGGAACAATGTACAGATGTCACCGTGATCCTTCTGCGTTTCGCAATCCATAATCCCAAATGATCTGCCTCAAACGCACGCCAACCGCCGCCTTTGTTTTACAGTAGTGATGTATTGTGTTAATTCTGTCGTTTGTATGCAGAACTCCAACATGAAGAGCTTGGAATGGAGTTGATGACGGGAAGGCCTTGAGCGGATTACCATGCATGAGTATTTTTGTCTCTGGTGTGGGCTTATGAAGAGAAAAAGAACCCAAATGTAGCGGAAACAGCGAGATGTGTAACTGCCACGGCGACTTAACGCGCCAGACCTGCTCGTAATGGACCTAAAGGGATGTGCTATGTCAGATTAACTTGAATCTATGTTGTTTTAACCATGAGACAGAGAGAGGGTAGAGACATTCGGCAAATGGTTGACATCAAACCCACCGGCGAAGCACAACAATACCTGCTTTTAGATACCAATTCCTTTTTCTGTGTTAGTGTGTTTTAAATATATATGAATGACCAATATTATACAAA
Source organism: Eucyclogobius newberryi (assembly GCF_026437365.1). Taxonomy (NCBI): domain Eukaryota; kingdom Metazoa; phylum Chordata; class Actinopteri; order Gobiiformes; family Gobiidae; genus Eucyclogobius; species Eucyclogobius newberryi. The sequence continues at coordinate 8,385,797 of NW_027315757.1, forward strand.
ACATTCATCATTTTCAAGCTTTTAGTCATGTTCATAATTTTTTTTAAACATAGTATGATTTCTGTTCCAATGGATTAGGATTTATTGCCTCATTGACATAGATACCGTATTTTCCGGACTATAAGTCAAACCTTTTTTCATAGTTTTGGCCGGGATGCGACTTATACTTAGATTTATACTTATATACTTATACTCCAGTGCGACTTATGTTTTTTTCTTCTCTATTATGCTTTTTTTGTCCGGTGCGACTTATAGTCCGGAAAATACTGTAATTGAAGCCAATGCACCAACAGTTTGCGCTAAACGAACATGATTTTTTTCACTACCGTCGTGATTCTGAAATGCTCCACTGCGTTTTTAAAGTCCTTTCACATTCACCAGATTCAGTGTGATGATTTTAGCGTTCAGATGATACGTCAATGCTACTACCAGCGCTTGGTCTAATTTAATTGGCCTTCCTTCGGCTTGTTAGCGCCATGTACCTAAAGTAGAACCACATTTCCGAACAGAATCCTTCTTTTTGCACATTTACCTCAAATCTGATCACATCACTTGTCAGAGAAATCACAATAGGATTCCTTTTTCCAACATTGTGCAGCTGTACTTTACATGATTATGTCCATTTAGCATTGAAAACACAGTATTCTACATCTGGACTAAACTGGGTTAAACGCACCTTTAGCATTTTAGCTTAAGGAAAAAAAAAAACACACACCTGAGTAAGCAATTACAATTTCAATCACTTTTACAATCCTTTCCCCAAGTCTCTCGTCAAATTGTTTTCCATTATACGCCTCTCCTCTCTCACATCGCTCACTCCCTTCGCTCCCCCGTCACTATACCGTACTTTGTCCCGAGACAATATACACCGTAATGGCTTTTGAGTGACAATAACGCGGTGGAAGTGGCTGGATCATTGGTGCCACGTGTTCTCGGAGGGAAAGCAAACAGCCTGCGCATAAGCTGACACGCACGGCTCTGTCACCTCTCCTTCGTCAGGCGATATTTCACCGACTCACCAGAGACTAACCAGCTCTGACACGGCCGCTGCTGCTGAGTGATCAAAACAACACCCACGCTACGGACGCCGTCGATATAGTCAATAAACGGGGGATAAAAAAAACTGCATAATGTCTAGAGAGGGAGCAGATAGTGGAGATTTTGAATTTGTGAGAGGAGGGCAGTTTGTTGTTCTGTAAAATGTGGTGTTTGAATAGAATTTTGTGAGATTTTGGATGGAGGGCAAGAGGCAATGCAGGGATTTTAGTGAGAAATGTCTAAACGGAAAGTAAAATGTTACCACCATATCTTGTCAATAGCGATACGAAATGAAATGACAAAACATCGTAATTTAAACACAGAAGATCAATAGAATATGTTTGCTGACCCAATCCCTAACTGCAGGAGACTTCAGGAGAGAAAAAACAACAATATAGTTTTTTCATGTTTTTTAAATGGTAAAAATCAGGTAAAGCACCTTTAACCGTCTTTAGGAATGTAAACACTGTGAAACAACTATTTAAGGTTAACCCTGAATAAAATCTAAATCCATGTCATTACAAATTGTAGCATTTAACGTCTTTAATTAGGCCCGAGCCTCAGTAGGGCTTGGGCCATTGATCATGAAACGCTGCTGTTTGTGTCTTAAAAAATCAGCAACGGTGGCGCTGTCAAAAGTCCAAATACATTGCGCCTATGGGAGATGTCCTGATGTCAACTTTGTCGTAGAACTACGAAATTTGGGACACGTATTCCTCTCATTACGACAAAAATAATAATAATTACCGCCGTGTCCGCCTTCTTGATTTGAAAATGAAAACACCCCGCTCACGTTGAACTTTAATGAACTCCTCCTAGGGCATCTCACCCACTGGCCTCAAAATCTAGACAAGTGGGGAATCTAAAGTTATCCACATTTTTTTGGATAACGGTCTATGTGCTGCAAAGTTGGACAACAAATTTCAAATGATCGTTTATTAATGCGATGGATCACATCACATCTCTCATCTCAACACACACCGGCATATCAACCACGCATGTGCAGCCAGGGAAAGGTGCTGCTAACCTGGGAACGAGGCTGCAGGTGTGCAGTAGCACGCAGGGAATAATTGACAAGTGGGAGAACTACTCGGCTGTCCACGCCACGAGGAAATGAGACTCAAATCCTCTATTATTCCTTTAACTTTAAATTGACAGAAAAAAATTGTTTTACAAAAATGTTAAAAATGTTGCCTACTTTGGCGTCCTGATCAAAAAAGCCAATCAGACCCAAGCCATCCTTCTACGACGTAGCCATAGCGATGAGAGACATCCAATGTTATCCTAATAGGACAAAAAACCTAGGGCGTTTGCCTGACCAACCTAAAATTAGAGAATAATCTTCAGGACTTTGGCAACAAAAGTTGTCCAAATTTGTATATGTTTTATGGTGTATGTGCAGCTATGCCGCAAACCTTTCCAAGAATTTGAACTATTTGGTCTTTAGAGTGGCCTATAAACAATATAGTTTTTCCAAACCAAAGTTAGTTCTTCCAATAGTCATAACATTTTACACAATAGTCTATTTTGATCTGATGCTGATACCAATGAGTTTTGTATTAAAGATTTTTGTCCTGAGGGCTGTTGCTCCCATCAAACTGCCCTGACACACAATCTACTGAACCTACCTGACAAATCCTTCTGTTGAGCTGCACTCACAAAGGGCACAAAGGTCTCTGGAAAGCGTAGGCGAAAATGTTTCTGCACCTGAATTACAATTTCCTTCAGGATCAATAACGTGTCTAGCTCAACTGTGTCTATAAAGAATCTGAATCATTATTTTCGCTCCACCACAGCTTGAACTTGAACAAAAATATAAACAATTTATTTTAAAAAAATAGCCAGCTAGCCTAATAGTTTAGTATTAAGCATCAATATTTTTGCACAAATCAATAGGGACAAGTTGTTGTTTTGCAAATCTCAAGTCAAAGAAAGTCAAGTCCAAGCTTCTACTTTGAGGTTTAAATAATTTCAAGTCATTATACCACATTGCCAATTACATCTCATATTGTTTTTGCAATTCATATGTTTTTTGTACACATTTAAAACAGTCTTGGCTACAAATAGAGAAGTGGGGAGGGACAAAAAAGAACACTATTCTTTTCAGGAGGAGCTGCAGATCGTCTCAAGTCGAAGTCAAGTCCACATTCCTGCTTTTCAGCATTGATTTTTTGGTATTAATCCGCTCATCACTTGAACACAACCCGATGTAACACCTGACAACATTTCACACAATAATGACTCCCTTCTGAAAGTTAGCAATGCGCTCCATCTTATCTGGTACTTTTGAAGCTCTGTCACCGTTTATTTACTACATAAGCTAACTGTTGGCTCCCTGACAGGATCATAAAACAGCAGAGAAACGGCCTCGGCGGTACGACCAACAACACTATCTGTACCAGACTCCTATAAAAGACTCATAGCTTTTAAATCACATCTTTGCACTGTAGAGGAGTGGAGCGGGAACCCGGGGTCCAAAATCAGAGGCTATTGGCTGTCCTGGCCTGAAGGCTCAAGGTGCACGAAAGCGGGCAGGAAGCAGTACATCAAAATTCTAACTTCCAATAATCTCTAAGAACTAAGCGTCCTTTCTTTGGAAATCAAACCCAACATTTGGATAAAGGTTTTACAGGACACATCTTATGTATTTTTAGCATTGTTATAGACCTTTAAACATGATCTCCCTTTGGAATCTCGTGTTTTAGAACTTAAACAAATTCCTTCCTATGATTCAAGCGTATTCCATGACAGAAATTGAGTTAGCGCTCCATCTACTGACTGAATATGGAATTACAAAGAGGAGATAAACAAACCTTGCTTGCGAATGCAGGCACGCTATTGTAACGAATGTGTTTTAATGACAGAGATGCTCAACACACTATCTGGAATCACAAATCGATTCAGAAACAAGTGCTTTCGCGAGGCTCAGAAGGAGAGGACCAGGATTACAAGAATGACAGATGCTAACTCTTGAAGAAAACAATTCTATTACTTTATGAAAGAACTGCACACTTGAAAATATAGTTTTCATGTTTAGAACTATGTTTAGAATGTAAAATGAGACATATAAGCTTATTACAACAGTGTTTGATTGTATTTGGATAGATTCCGGCACGTTTGAGCAATCCTGTTTACTGAGGCTTGATTCACTTACTCCCTGTTCCCACCCACATCCCCGTACATATATTGCGATTATTTGAAAAATGAATAAATACATGTACAAATGTAAGGGACAATAAATCGGAAACTTGTTACAGTGAAATATAGATCTATATTTCACTATATATAAAGAGAAAGTCAGTGAACTTGTTTCTAGATCAATATTGCAGTTTACAATGAACCAAATGTAAAATAATGATCTTATTATGGTATAGTTCAATACTAAGTACCCGGAAAAAGCATATGCCTCCTTTAAGTCAAAAAGTCATACAAAGTCCTTTTATCACACGTTACAGCGTTTTGTTATATGCAAAATTCCAAGAAGGTTCTCCAATTTTAATATTTAATTTGAATGTGAAAAGTATTTTTAAATAACCAACGGCCCTAATTCCTCTCCATTCTGAAATGCATATTTATCATAGGTCCAGCTATAAATGTGCTAACTCCGGGTGGTAATCTATAGGTGTCTCATGCTTTCATTACATCTCTGCATCTTTTACATCTTGTTCAATTTTACAAAATGTGCAGAACTACATGGTATGGTCCTTTTAGCTGCAGATTTTAAAGATACTACAGCCCATGGGCTTCTATAATCAGCGGGGAGACAGTTATCTGCACGTTTTGTACTCAAGCTGCTTTTTAAGTGTGCGTAAATAAAGGTTTACACGCTAAGCTAAAAGAGCACTGAGACTTGTGCTGTTGCATGTGAATCGCTTTTGCAGAAAACCCAAACGTGAACAAAACAAAGCCTCTGACAAATCCTGCTCAGACAGATATGGCCGTGGGCGTGACACTGGACAGCTCTAAGGACAGGGCAGCCTACAGTGGGACTGCTGCTGCTGGTCAGAGACGAGGCGGAGGCAGGACACAGAGAAAACAGATCAATCAAACAATCAAACTTATTAACAGGTCTGCATCAATTCAGATTCATGTTACCATATTTTCCGGACTATAAGTCGCACCGGAGTATTAGTCTTTTTTGAGGAAATTTATTTGATAAAATCCAAGACCAAAAACAGACATTTCCTGAAAAACAATTTAAAATAATAACAGATGAGAGAACATGGTGAATAGGTGTACGTATGCTAACGCTAACACCTTCAGCTACATGACGTATGCTAACGCTAACACCTTCAGCTACATGAGGCACAGACAGAACTGTGGTAAGTGTCTGGTATGTTAACGTAACATATGAACAGTTATTCAGATAACTATAGCATAAAGAACATGCTAACAAGTTTACCAAAGCATCAGTTTGACCCCAAATCACTAAATCCATTGAATTCTTCTTCCTCTGTGTCACTTCTAAACAACTCCACAAACTTCACAAACTCCAGAGGAAGAGGAAGTGCAGATTCTTTTTCTGCATCGCTTAGAGCCCAGAGCGCCCTCTTGCGGTTGCCAGTGTGAAAATAACAAATAACATCAGATATAAGTCGCTCTGGAGTATAAGTCAGATCCTGGCCAAGCTGTGAAAAAAGGTGCGACTTATAGTACGGAAAATACGGTAGTTGAATTGACGATGAATATAAAAAGTAATAATTTTCCCCACACTTAATACAAACCCAGAACATCCCTTTAATGTCGAGCGGTTCGTGCCCCGCTCAGACCAGGGCGTACACTCTCATTGTGTCCTTCTGTAAGACATGTCTTTCCTGTACATGAATAATGACAACAAGGAAGTGTTTTAAAGGGCTTGGAAAAAAAGTCTTTACAAATTATAATGAGTGCCTTTAATGTTAGCTCTGATGTACCGTGTTTGCGTTCGTTCTCTTATTGATAATGGAATTCAAACTGTCGGAGTGACTTAAGTTGTCTGTCTTGCTTTTGTGACTCTAAGCACTGAAGGTGGCTGAGTAAGGGACACGTGGCTGTCCCGGACATCTCTCGTCTCCTGGAGCACGAGTCTGAGTCTGCAGAAAGTCCAGGCATCAGCGCTGGATCACAGAGCAGCGGGTGAGCAGCGTCAACCCCATGGCCATTTGTTAAAGGAACACTTCATTGCTTTATAATCAGAGATAATTTAAGTATAGGTGTACGTTTGTGTTAGACATCGACTAAGAACGTTGAGCTGTTGAGCCACGATATGTAGCGCTGATCGTTTTCCCTAAATTGTATGATTTGTATGATGTGGTCAGCTAAATTAAATGCTGGTCTTTAATGGAGATTTAAGTCTAATGGACGATGTTCTAAAAGTGTAAATACAGTATTAGCCCCGTTACATTGGTCCATAGCTAGAATGTATCGTCCTCTGCAAGTGACCCATGGTTGTCTGTGTCCGGCCTGTTTAACATCCTATGGATCGTGTACGTGAGCGACACAGGCATTTCCAGGTCTTGAGCTATAGGTTTAGTCAGGAATATGTGGAGAAACACAGAACAGAACAGAATTACAGCGTTGTTTTGATCCAAATGTGTTAAGGAATCTTTAAGTATTTGGTGCAATTTCTACTTGAACGTCAAACTGTTTGGAGACAAAGGATGACTTACGTTTTAGTGTTGATTAGAGATCGACCGATTGTTTAGAATCTAGAGAAGTCGTTGGCCGATGTCCTCTGCAGATATTTTATGGCAAATATTGATTCTTTTTCACAGATTCCATTGTTTGAATTTACTGCAAACTAATCTACAAGCCCGTTTTAGTTTTACTAATGTGTTAATTTAAAGTTTGATGCATATTCTTTAAGCTTTAATCCAAACTAAATATCTGTTTCTGGCTAAAATTTAAGGCCGATAGCAATACAATACTCCAATAAGTACAAATATATAAGCCTGATATATCAACTAACCCATATATAAAAGTGAAAGCTTTACAAATTCAAAGGGTTCTAAAGATCATTGTTTAGAAAAAAGGAAATTATTCATATTTAAAGTATAAAAACCATAAACTTTCTACTGTTCTCAAACCGTGTCAACATAAATCTAACATAAAACACCATCATCATTTTTAGGTTCGCCTTCATTACCTGAGATCCACACACTTCTCCAATTCTGGTCACCACTTCCTCCGTCGCACCTCCAGGCAAACTCAAACAGAACTGTGCAATCAGACGAGTTTATTGCCACGGTCACGCCAAAACAAACAAATCAAACTTCTCTCACGTTAACAGCGTTTTTGTGCTTCGCTCATCGATTCCACAGAAACTAACAATCTTTTTCAATACATTTTTCCCTCCCTTTTGTTTTTCCTCTGGACGGGACCGCGTGAGTCACTGATTGGCTAATGCACCTGCCAATCACGCCCATCTGACCTCGCAGAGAGAAACCGTGACCTGTATAAAAGAATACAGAGAGATATCGTTCTCACACGTCCTGGTTTGCTCCTGGTTTGGGAATAATTTGTTTTGGTCCTGGTCTAGTCCCGTATTTAGTCAGAGTTTAGTCCCAATTTGCACGTGGTGATTGTGCAAATGTGAACGCACCCATAAACCTACAAATAGCTCGAGAATAACATTGTAGCTATAGCAAATCACAGCATTCGCTCTAGTAGATGTAAACTGTATGCTTATATCTATTCTTTTTTAAACCACAATCCCCCTCGTGTCCTTAGTTAAATCAGGGCACGTAAATTTGGCCTCAGACGGCAGGTGGACAGGCTTCACGACTCTCGCTGTAATAGCTGTCACGAGGCGTATTATTACAGGCACTTGGAATGAAATATGAAGTCATTTTAGTGCCCCGTGAGCAGAGGATTTAAACACAGTTAGTTTAGTCGATTACTATCATTACTCAAGAGATTCTGGTAAAGGAATGCGCTCAATTAATATGTTATAGCAGAGGTTCAGACCAGAGTGGCACTGACATGTTGGGCTCAGGAGCTTCGTGGGGTCAGAGAGAGTAAAGGTCATATCATCGGTCACGCTTCGAGACTTTCAGCTCGATTTTCAGTCGTGCTCAGCCACTCTCACTCGTTGATGTTTGATTTTAAACCCAATGTTAGACACGCTACGGAACAAAAGAAGATGAATAACAGGGCAAGGACACTACGTTCACACTTACAGTCAGAACTCTCCTCCTTCTCGTTTCCTCTTCTTCTCCTCCTCTGCCTCACATAAATGATCCAAGTGACACAGTTTTCCTTTGATAACATTCACAGGAAAAACATCCAACTTTTAATGTCCATTTTAGTAGATCCATTTACCGCTATTTAACCAATGAAAAGTCTGGAAAAAACAACGGTCCAATAAAGCATTCATACATAGCAATTCGTATAAACTACAACGATGTTTTAGTACATGAATGATTGTATATTGTGGGGTAAATGTGTCTTCAGTTAGTCAGAGTGGTTTGGTGTGACTCTCTCATGACAGTTTGGACCTCAACGCTCTCAGTCGCTCACAAGTGGGAAAGTTGTGTCGTGTGTCCTCAGCTTTTGGTGATTAATTCATTAATGAATTGTGTTTTGAGTGTTTTGTTTAATTCATGAATGGTTACATAATCTAGTTCGATGATCTCCTTCGAACAGAAAGGAAAGGGCGTTTATGTTCCTCCCCCTGAAGTTTTTGTGTGAAATATCGATCCAGAATATCCCAAATGTAACGACAAATACATACTGAAGGGGCGACATTTTGTGTGTGTGCTTTTTTGGGGTCGAAAACCTTTGCACCTGGAAACAACAAAATTGCCCAATCCAACCTAAATATGTTTAATTATTTATTATTGTATAGATAGTTTTTTCTTCCACAAAGACAGAAATCAGCCCTGAAAGTAGCACCTACACATACCAAACTTTACAGGACTTAACTTGGATTTATGTATTTATTTTTTAACTCCTAAAACAGAATCGAAATGTGATAGTTTCCACCAATTTTCAGTACGATTATTCTATTATTACTAGATATCAAGAATTTCCTGTACATTTTTTGGGGATCTAATATGTCAACAAAAAGAAGAAAGAAGAAATACAGATACAGATAACATGCCTTTATTACACATAAAACAAACATTAGATTATGAAAAACTTGTTACACATTTTTATGCTATTTAACAATGGAAAACATTTCAAATTGATATATCTAAATATAAATAAAATAAAATCTCTCGCCTTCAGTTTAAAATGCAGAAAATTAAATATTGCATAAAATGTATGGGAAAGAATTATGGATTTCTGAAGTGATATTATATTTCTCTACATCGTCATTATTTTTCAATGTAACACCACACTTCAGCTCATAGTCTCTTCATCTTAGCCTAGCAGAACATTGTGAATCTTTCTATTTCAATTTGATATTCTTTTTCTCATTTAAAGATGGAAAATGTATTGGTGCGACTATCGATGCCGGCCAATATTTGAGACTAGTTCCGATATTTGCGAGTTTTGCTACAGAACCTGAAATATTTAAATGAAATTAATCGGCCAAAACAGCAACAGGACAACTATAATATAATATATTGCTTTAAGTAAATCCATATCAGACGTGGATTTGTATCATGAGGCGTGCAGAGACAGTGGAGGCAGTGGATTACATGGAGTCTCTTCGCCTTAATCTCCTTTAGTTCATGGTACAAACCGATCCCTCGAAAGGTGAAACATCTTTCCTCTTTTCAATCGGAGGAGCAGCGTTCTATCCATCCGTCCGAGAAACAAAAAACAAGACGGTGGCGACTTTCTTTGACTTGCTGTCTCCTCTTTCTCGTGATGAAAAAGAACAGGTTCGCTCATCACTCCAATTGGTTTAGCTTCGCTTGTTAGTCTTGCCCTAAGGCCTTCAGTCCTTTCGTCGATTTATCGTCGATTGGGTCCCAGTCGACTAATTATTCTGAATTTCCGCGGACGACGGCAGAAAGGGGATGGATTGAGGTCGCTTTACAAATCAAGACACTGTTTACCAGAACTTCTCTGTGTGCGTTATTGTTATTGGGTCGTTTAAGTGCAGTTTGGTTGGATCATCGAGATATGGAATAGTTTTGAACCCCGGTTTGGTCGATTAATGGACGCGCCAATCACGTCGACCGAGAATCACGTTAGTTGACGACAGCACCAATCACTAAAATAGAGATGTCAAAAATACTAATGGCAAAGTAACTTAAAGAGAGTCAAATAGTCAGAAGAAATGACTTTCTCTTTAAAGTAACATTCCTCAAACTTTCTAGGACTGTATTTTGCTCTATTATACATGCTTTTTTAGATTATCACGTCTTTTACTCTCTTTATGGCTATAATATTGTCAAAGTATAAAAGAAAAAAAGATACTTAAACTTGTATTAAAATGAGATACTCCTCCGTAAGATAATTGCATAAACTGAATAAAATGTGACCTTTAGGATGATCTTGAGCTTGAACATAAAAGTACTATTATTTTGTGATTGTGGTATTGAACCTTTTCCTTCATATTTAAATGAGATCAGAAATGTTTGCGCCGTGACAACGCTCCATGACTACCAGGAGCCGAGTGCACCAGCTGGTCCGGTCTTAACCCTACGTCCGACTTGGATCTGAAAGTTCCGAGCTGGTTCTTGTCTCGACTCGTGCAGACTTGAGCCCTCTGAGCAGGGACCGTGTGTGAGGGGCCGTGGTGACTTTAGCCTGCATCTGGTGTCCGGGGGCCTCTGAGTGCCTTCTGCTGCAGCCACATTCCATCGCTGCGTTTCCCCCCATGTCATCTCAGACCATGTGCACAGATATTCTGTCTTGTCACGTCTATTCACGTTATTACAGAAGTTAGCCTGAGCGCCGGGCAGAGTAAAGTGAATAGAATTATAAATACATATTCCCAAAGTGCTACTATTTGTGGAGGTTCTACTAAAAGCAACGAAATAACACTATGTTTTATTCAGAATAGAACATTTACATAAAGTTCCTCTTTCTTGTGATGGTATTCTAACAAAAGTTACTTTTCTAAAAATCAAAGGAATACTTTGTGGTATTTGTTCGTGACATTTAGGCTTGAACTGCGCTGAATTAATGAGAATAATCAAAATTATAGCGAGTGAATGTCATTTTACTTCTCTAATTTGTGATAAAAGTTCTCACTAACATATAACTCAATGTGAAAGTATTCAAAGATGACCGTACTCAGATTTTTAATGCAGGTATTCAGTGTTCTGTAACCAAATACATTCTCTTTCTTCTCACACAGCACGTTACCATTGATGTAGCTTTAGCTGAGACCTGGTGAACTCGGCTCCTGATGATCTTCTTCAAAAGAGAAACGAACGGGCAGATTGGCCGGGCTGCAGTCGCATCAGGCGACCCCACCACACGACGAGCTTATCTCCTGTCACAGCCCTCCCCGTCACATTCATTAGCCTCCCCTCTGCAGTGTTTGTACCTGACCACAGCCTCCCTGAGCCTGGACTGCCTCCATGCCTCTGTGTGCACGCTTCGGTGCCATTGACTGATTTATAACCGGGGCCCAGAGTCTCCCAACACACAAATCCATATTGGCGAAGGGAAGGGGAGGTCTGGTAATGCTTCCAATGATTTACTATTAGGGCCGCTGCTGTCAGTCCTTCACTCTGATAAATTGCCGGAGGTTTCCGTGCGGCAGTAGGGCGGATCTGGCACTTGTGTAGGCCTATAACACAGGTAATCTCATTGTGTGTTTACTGTGTGGAGCTTGTAGCGGGTGTGGCGTTGCTGGCAGGATTACGGTTTGATAATAGATGTTACATTTCGAATGTGTCAGCTTTGGTCATGTATGTAGTTTGATCCCAAGTCAAGTAACCTTAAGTTACACTTTATCATAGCTACACTTTTAACAGCCATAATAAGGAATGAACAAAGGGCTATGTCATAATGAGCAAATAGTTTATCAAGGATGATTAACAATGATTGTTACTCATGATTGTTACTCAGGCTTAGTAACTACTTACTTACGTATGTCTGGATTATTAGGTTAATAGATAATTGTGATTATTCAGGTCACAGTTTAGTCATAAGAAGTAGAAAGAGTTTCAGTTGTATCATCTGGACACTGTTACAGAAAAACAAAACGTTTCAGCTCTCATCCAAGAGTCATTCTCAATCTGTGGATCTAGTCTGAGAACTCAAGATACTTATCCTACCCTGATTAAGCCCTTGAGACCAATCTTCTTTGTTCCCCTAACAGCTCTGTAATGGACCAAATCTCATTGTTACCTGGCAGCCTCCCCCTCATCACTGATGACACCCCAGGGCTTCAAAATGCTGATTTACCCTGCTGGAAGATTGAACCTTAAACCTATATTTCAGTTTAAAGAGGGTTTCTCTTTTTTTTAAACAAAATGGCCTCCCTCCTTAACTCCTCCTTCAAACCATCTCTTCTCGTGCTTAGAAGATTCTGTCATCAAAGGAGAAGTAATATGTTTGTGAGTTTGGACCGCTGCAAAAGATGATTATTTCTGCTGTTTTTTAATGTTTTTAAGATGGTAAAAATCAGGTAGAGTATCTCCTGGTGGATTTCAGACCAAACCCTACAACATCAAACCAAATCACACGAAGCAGAAATGCGTCATCACCACAGCGTTCGCGTTGCCCATCGTTTGGACTCTGCCCCTCGCTCTCGGCTGCTCAGGCCGTGGCGTTGGCAGCTAAAGAACTGTAATGAGGACCGCGGCTGCTATCAATGTCAAGGTGTCCAATAATTGGCTCCGGGGCCCATTATGTCCATAATTTAAAGATCTGCTAGTGTGGCGCGTGCTAGCTGAAACAAAAGGATTGAGATGAAAAGTGCAGCGCGCAAATGCTAACGCGAGGCAGGATAATGCAGGTAATATTTTGAAATACACATCGCCAGGACTGTGGAAGAACTCTACTACAAACCCAGTATTTAAAAGCCAGATGGACAAAAATTACAGGTTGGTAAGTTTGACCAAAATGTCTTTAAACATTTGAAAGGTTTGTGCTAGAAAAGCGACGCACACAGGTGGAACTACTTCTTGATACATCTGCATATTACAGTATTTAAAAAAAACACAGACTGATGCATCTGAATTTATGCCAGTCTACTCTTTAGTTCTGCTTTTAATTGAATACATCCTTCTCAGTCAGCTTGTACAGGCAAAAGTGAACCATCAGATCACTTCTAATCAGTTTTATAGTTCATAAATACTTGTGTTACTTCTGAACCGTGGCAGTACAAACAGAAACACGATCTCCTCAGCCTCTAAGACCCCCGACTTAAACATCCACAGTGCTGCTGTAGAGAAGCTCGTAGATTAACACAAGTAAGACAGCAGAGACGGTGACTGACCCCAGATCAGCGGGTGACCATGGCCATGAGATTGAGCAGGTGGTCTCCTTTAATATCGACGGGGATCTGAGCTGGCCCAAACTGTTTTTATACTGTTTGTAGCAGAATACTTCAACGGCTCCACTTCCTGCGCTGACTCACATCATTTTCTCGGTTAAAAAAGAATGCTCCTTTTTTTTTTTTAATAGAGCGATGATTCAGTGCGTTCTCCGCTATGGGATTGCTGGTTTGGAAATGTTCTGGTCAAATCCAAAAGAAATATGAAAACTGTTTAGGACAGAAGGGGAGCTCGGTGAACAGACCGGGAGACAGACCAGGACCACCCGCTCTGACCTTACACTGAGCTCAGGGGGCGCTACAGAGCATCGCTGCGTCGCCATGACAGACACAAGCATTTGTTCAAACCTGTTTTAGTGACGCTATTGGACAGTGATGTGTGAGAATGTTTGTATTGGGAGAGAGGGACCAGAGTAGTGCTGGGAATCACAGGGTCCCTCACCATTCGATGCGATTCCATACGCGGCTCACGGTACGCTGCTCACGGTAAGCGGCTCACGGTACGCGGCTCACGGTACGCGACTCAGGGTACGCGGCTCAGGGTACGCGGCTCAGGGTACGCGGCTCAGGGTACGCGGCTCACGGTACGCTGCTCACGGTAAGCGGCTCACGGTACGCGGCTCACGGTACGCGACTCAGGGTACGCGGCTCAGGGTACGCGGCTCAGGGTACGCGGCTCAGGGTACGCGGCTCACGGTACGCGGCTCAGGGTACGCGGCTCAGGGTACGCGGCTCACGGTACGCGGCTCAGGGTACGCGGCTCAGGGTACGCGGCTCACGGTACGCGGCTCAGGGTACGCGGCTCAGGGTACGCGGCTCAGGGTACGCGGTTCACGGTACGCGGCTCAGGGTACGCGGCTCAGGGTACGCGGCTCAGGGTACGCGGTTCACGGTACGCGGCTCACGGTACGCGGCTCACGGTACGCGGCTCACGGTACGCGGCTCACGGTACGCGGCTCACGGTACGCGGCTCACGGTACGCGGCTCAGATTACGCGGCTCACGGTACGCAATTCACGGTACGCGGCTCACGGTACGCGGCTCACGGTACGCGGCTCACGGTACGCGGCTCACGGTACGCGGCTCACGGTACGCTCACCGTATACGGCTCACGGTACGCGGTTCACGGTACGCGGCTCACGGTACGCGGCTCACGGTACGCGGCTCACGGTACGCTCACCGTATACGGCTCACGGTACGCGGTTCACGGTACGCGGCTCACGGTACGCGGTTCACGGTACGCGGCTCACGGTTCACGGTACGCTCACCGTATACGGCTCACGGTACGCGGCTCACGGTACGCGGTTCACGGTACGCGGCTCACGGTACGCGGTTCACGGTACGCGGCTCACGGTACGCGGTTCACGGTACGCGGCTCACGGTACGCGGTTCACGGTACGCGGCTCACGGTACGCTCACCGTATACGGCTCACGGTACGCGGTTCACGGTACGCGGCTCACGGTACGCGGTTCACGGTACGCGGCTCACGGTACGCGGTTCACGGTACGCGGCTCACGGTACGCGGTTCACGGTACGCTCACCGTATACGGCTCACGGTACGCGGCTCACGGTACGCGGTTCACGGTACGCGGCTCACGGTACGCGGTTCACGGTACGCGGCTCACGGTACGCGGTTCACGGTACGCAGTTCACAATACAATAATATCACAATTCTGCGATACATGCGATAATCGTTATATTGTTCATGATATTCTACGATATATATCCCAAAAAAATTAAGAACCCAATGCATTTTAACATCATTATTCTTTGTTAAACCAGGACCTGCGCAAACACACAATGAAATACGCCCTTTTTAATCAACAAAACAGTCAAAATGTCACATGGTTTTGCGTAAACAAGTTTCCTTTCTTTAAACAAGCAACACAATTGTTGTTCTGTCCCAAAATAATTCGGGAAATTATACCAACAATCACTCATTGCAATATATATCGATACAGCAGCCCACGATATCGATACTGCATCACCAATTTTAGTATCACAATATTGCAATATTTCCATTTTTTGGCACACTCCTAATGCACTACATTATAGCTCTTCTGTCTGCCTTTTGTGTTTTTGTCTCAGCCTCTGTACAAATAAAGAAACGTTGACCTTGGCATCTCTCACAAAGTTTTGGCACATGATTCATATATTATTCACATGGATTCATTTTTCGGAAAACGAGACATTTAAGGATGGAAGCTCAGTCAATCCTGGCGCTGCTTTGGCCTCCTACTGCCAGGATATAATAACTACACCCCATTATATCATGAACAAAGAGTTAATTAATAATGAACAAAGAGTTTACTGAGAATGATTTAGGCTTAGTAACTACTTAATTAAGAGGTTATGAATTTGGGTATTAATTCAGTGGTTACTAAGCCTTAATTTGTCCATGTTTTATGAAAAGTCAGTCAGTCTAGAGTATAATCATAATGAGTGTTTTTTATCATTTACCAGAATAATGTTCAAAGTCTTAATCTTAATTTCACGGTTTGACTTCACCTTGTGCTTAACATCACCTCTGCCGTCTGCTATAGCTAACAACACAATCAGAATCCATCATTGCCTTCACATCAAAGCATCAGCAACAATTCTACTTCACGGGAGCTTTTCGGAAAGGATCAGAGGGAGAACAAGGAGCAAGCGGAGAGCGAGTGGAGCGAGAGAGAGCAGACATCAACCCGTCTCCAGAGCACACACGGTGAGTGGAACATCTGTCAGCACTCCTTAGCTCTTCTCCGGCTCCTCAACCTTTCTTTCTTCCATTCTTTCTTTCCGTTTGAGAAAAGCCGTCCTGATGCTTTCATAACCTGACAGCGAACTGCCTGTCAAAGTTTGAAAACTCTGGGGGGAAATGGCACGCCGCAGCACATTGTGGAGCGGTGGTGGGGGGTTCTACGCCGCACTGCTGGGGATAATTAGAGAGCTGCATCAGGAACAGACAGGGTCACGGGTGTCAAGTTTTTGCTTTAGTTTCAAGTGGAGGTGGGTCGTGCTTAACCGGGCTGACACTGAGCTGAGTTCCACACAATCTGGAAAAGGTCCCTCTAAACGTGATCAGGAAAAGGACAAGCTGAGAGATACATGGATGTGATCACTCATTCGACCAGGAGTGATCCAGAGACGGTTTAAAGGTTTGGAAAATCATGACATTTCGACTTAATTTGAATATGACTTTCGGATGAACGTTTAAATGTCTTGATTTGAAACCTTTTTAACAAAGTTGAGAAATCATTTTTTGTAAAATCTACTCGGGGGGGGGGGGGGAGGACAGACATCTTCCCCAAAATACATACAGTGAGTAAGTAAATAACACACTCAAAAAACAATCAATACAATAAAATGAAATAAAACGGCACATTTTCAGTAAAATTGGTATTTTTTTTTCCTTTTTTGAATTTAAAAATTCTTGCATTTTTTATATTATTATTTTAATACAATTTATTTCCAGAAACACAAGTGTGTATTTCTATTCAAATAGATATCAGTCGGCGCCGCCCTGTTTGTTTTGGTTCGATTGCGCTTCACCTTTGACTCCGCCCCAAACCGCTGTGATTGGTCCAGTCTCTGCACCACTGGCTCTTCAGGGCCGATCGCAAAAGCGGGAGTCGCTCCAGACGGATTCAAAAATCACAACAATCCATCTTGCTGGCCAGGTTAGGTCATATTTAGATTTACTCAATACCTTTACTTATTAATAACCTTTTGTACATGAGTAGTAGTAATTTGTTGTACAGTGGAATAGTCTCGTGAGTAAAAGTTTCGGTTCTTCTTCTCACTGTGAGTAAATCTAAAAGTGACAAAATCTTTATGTCGACAATATAAAATGTGGAGTTTTTATGTTCCTTGTCTGCTTAGGTTTACCAACTGTGGACGTTATCAGAATATTATTGAGTTTGGTACATGTTTTTTTCAAGTTTATACAAGGAAAAGAACCATTTATCATCCCATTGTGCTTTAGGAGCACTTTATGCTTTTAGACTCAGACTCAGACCCATCCCTCGTATAATAGGGGACAGTTTCTGTTTCTTGCACGGCTCCATCAGATATGATTTCGCTTTTCTCGTTCTCATTTTTGAGCAATACAAGATTTGATGCATTATGTAATGTTTTCTTTCCAATGACCTGCACTTCCAATTATAAATGAGATGTCCAGACAGCGGGTACAATTACAAAAGTCCTATAACTAGTACATCAGATAATCCAGTATTTTATTTATTTATTAATTTTTTTTACAAGCACATGAGAAATCTGATCATCGAGAAAAAAATGTGGCAAATTTCTGTTGCATCACTGCATTTTTATTATTTATTATTTATATATTTGTATTTGGATGACAAAGTACAATGCATTTTGAAACAACTGAATCTTTAACATTTTTGTCTTTGTCACATTAGTTTCCATTGTACATTTGGTGTTCCTGATATTGCAGTTTCCCAAATATTTCTTTACTTTGTCCTTCTCTTCCAGCAATATTATTCTGCAGTAAATGCACTCCAAATTGAGAACAATCGTTGCCGACTTTACCTCTATTAAGCTATTGTATTCCAACTATATTATACTTTAAAAACCGCAGCCTCTTAAACTGTCAAAGCGATTCGTTTATTTTCCAGCGCGGTGAGCACGGAGCGACTATCGGCGAGCGAGGCAGGCCATGAAGTAAACAAAATGCATAGGACACACTTTGTTGGAGGGGAAATGGTGATGGAAGCGAGAGAGACAGGAGGAAAATGAAAATCTGTTTTAAGAAAAGAAGAGACAGTGAGAGCAAGACTGCCTGAGAATGTATGTAGCGAGAGAGAGCAAGTGACACGGCAGAAAGGTTTTTGAAGCAGCGAAACACTGCCATAGAGAGGCAAATTAAGCCCAGACTCTGCAGCCGGATAAAGGAACAAAGACACTTTTCCAAAGGATTATTGACTTGCTTTTTGTCTGTTTTCTCCCTCAGCGTTTACATTTCCCCTGTATGAACGCCATTGTCCAATCTACAACTGAGGATGTTTTATTATGTCGGTTAATCGAATCAGCCACAGATTTACATCTACGGGAGATTGTAACTGCAAAGACTGTTTTCAGACACAAAGATCAGCCTTTAAAGTAGCACTACACTCACCAAACTTTACTTGCGCTTGAAGACTTGTATAAATTATTGTTTAGCCTTATTTATTAAAGTTTTAATAACAACAAAAATAGAAGAAAAAACATTTCATTTGTTTTTCATTTTCTGAATTTTTTTCTGTAAAATTTAGATAACTCAAATACTAACTAATACATTATTTACTGTATGGCAATAAAATGACTTTCAAAGCTGTTAGCATTAGCTCTGAGACAGGCCGGTCCCAATCCCTACACTACACGCTACACGCTACACACTACACACGTCCCCTTGTATGAAGTGTGTGAGTGCACATGTGCACATATCCAGTCCAATGGGACACGCTGCACTTCAGATCCTCGTCGTGCGAGTCCTGGGCCAAGGCCCCACTGAGCACTGCTGTGCACTGAGCCTCTGCTGTATAATGGGACCGTCTTAGATCTGCTTCATTAACATGAACATAAAACATAAACCATTATCCATTATTAGTGCACAAAGTTATAGATCTAATGTATGCATTTATAATGATATAAGATATGGGAATAATCTATATTGTTCAGCACTATAGGTATAATTCCTAATTCTTTTGCAGAGCTGCTTTGTAGGGGGTCCAGGTGTCTGAGCGGTCTGCTCATCTCCGGTCTGCTGGAGTTTTTCCACACTTCTGTTAGCCACGCCTCCTCATCAGACCCACTCCCTACACCTGTCTCTGCTCCACTCTACCTGTTAGCCACGCCTCCTCATCAGACCCACTCCCTACACCTGTCTCTGCTCCACTCTACCTGTTAGCCACGCCTCCTCATCAGACCCACTCCCTACACCTGTCTCTGCTCCACTCTACCTGTTAGCCACGCCTCCTCATCAGACCCACTCCCTACACCTGTCTCTGCTCCACTCTACCTGTTAGCCACGCCTCCTCATCAGACCCACTCCCTACACCTGTCTCTGCTCCACTCTACCTGTCAGCCACGCCTCCTCATCAGACCCACTCCCTACACCTGTCTCTGCTCCACTCTACCTGTCAGCCACGCCTCCTCATCAGACCCACTCCCTACACCTGTCTCTGCTCCACTCTACCTGTCAGCCACGCCTCCTCATCAGACCCACTCCCTACACCTGTCTCTGCTCCACTCTACCTGTCAGCCACGCCTCCTCATCAGACCCACTCCCTACACCTGTCTCTGCTCCACTCTACCTGTTAGCCACGCCTCCTCATCAGACCCACTCCCTACACCTGTCTCTGCTCCACTCTACCTGTCAGCCACGCCTCCTCATCAGACCCACTCCCTACACCTGTCTCTGCTCCACTCTACCTGTCAGCCACGCCTCCTCATCAGACCCACTCCCTACACCTGTCTCTGCTCCACTCTACCTGTTAGCCACACCTCCTCATCAGACCCACTCCCTACACCTGTCTCTGCTCCACTCTACCTGTCAGCCACGCCTCCTCATCAGACCCACTCCCTACACCTGTCTCTGCTCCACTCTACCTGTCAGCCACGCCTCCTCATCAGACCCACTCCCTACACCTGTCTCTGCTCCACTCTACCTGTCAGCCACGCCTCCTCATCAGACCCACTCCCTACACCTGTCTCTGCTCCACTCTACCTGTCAGCCACGCCTCCTCATCAGACCCACTCCCTACACCTGTCTCTGCTCCACTCTACCTGTCAGCCACGCCTCCTCATCAGACCCACTCCCTACACCTGTCTCTGCTCCACTCTACCTGTCAGCCACGCCTCCTCATCAGACCCACTCCCTACACCTGTCTCTGGATATTACCACGAGTTTCGCCTGTCCCCTCTTGGTAAGACGCCTGCTCGGCTCTGTGGATAAACCGCTCACCACTGGACCTGTCTGCCAGTTAAAAGATCTCCGGACTTTGTATAAACTGTTCAAATCTACTGTTATAAATAAAGGTCTTCACCAAGTGACATTCCGTCTGCCTGTGCTGCTTTTGGGTCTTCACCATCCCCGTGACACCAGGTAATGCACATTTTCTTGTGGAGGGCACACCACCTGTCTCCATGGGGAAGATACTGATTTGTCTTTCACAATATAGCATTATTTATCTTTATTACATGTGTTTATGTTGCTCAAACACCTTGATCTGGAGCCTTATTTATAAAAGAATGTGACAAATTGTGCTTGAAAGTGTGCAAACCTGAAAGCAATCATTTCAAAAACATCCGGTGAATACATTTTCATGACTTTTTTCAGTAAATCGGATATTAAAGCACATATTCAAAATCCCCTCTGCAAATGTTTAGTATAATGTCAACTAAATGAAGCAAACCAAATGACATTTAATACTGGCTACATCAATTTTCCAAACCAGTGAAGTGAAAATTGTACATGATTTCCAGATTCAAAAAACTGAACAGTGCAGCGTAGAGAAGTATTCAGGCCCCTGAGTCAGTACTTTGTGGAACTGCTCAATTACAGCTGAGTCGTTTGGGGTATGTTTCTACTTCTTCTTTGTAAAACAGCTCAAGCTCAGTCAGATTTGATGGCGAGTTTTTTGTGCCTACCTCTTACATTTCTGGATGATGGATTAAACATTTTTCTCCCTGACCTGTCTGGTGGACTTCATGATGCTGTTTCCTGGACATTCTCCTAACAAACTTCTGTGGTCTTCACAGAACAGCTGCATTTATCCTGAGATCAGATTACACACACGTGGACTCTGGAATCTTTGAGCAATCATGAGGAAACAGACAGAAAAGAGCACAAAAGCTGCACGTTTCACTGTATTTATTTTCTTAATCTGGAAATCACGTGTAATTTCAATTTAACATTTTGTTTTGTGTAGCTCTTTCGCAAAAAAATGGATGTGGCAAAAATGTCCAGGAGTAAGCCACTCTGTTTTTTCTATGCAAATGTATTTTATTTTATTTTCAGCAAGAAAAATATACAAATGATATAATAAAAGGAAATACAATTTGGCTGAAAAAAGTTACACGCTGGGGCTTTGATACCTCTGAAATAAGGTTCCTGTTCATCTGCAGTGTCTAAGTCTTAATAAATTATGAAATAAATGATGTACTTTTCTGACCTAATGCTTTTCGTGTGTGATTTGTAATGGAAAAGACAAACACTGAAGGTCCAAACATGATTTCAATGCTAGAAATGAGGCTCGATCGTGACAGATCCAAGACCTGAAACGGCTTAAGTAATGTGAGTTACTTTGTTTTGTTTCTCAGTAAAAAATAAATAAATACTTTCACCACTTTTGAACGTGTGTTTTGTATTTCATATTCTATAACTTTGAAAACCTACAGATAACTTCCCGGATTACCACCTAATGATGGAGATGAAAATGAGCGTTTTGAGGTGTGGAAAAGCACAGTTACTCAGACAACATTATTAACCATTATGTATAAAAGCAAAAAAAAGTGTCAATCATGATGTGGGATCTTTAAAATATCAGTAAGAACCTTAGCGGTGAAGGTTACATCACCTCTTTGTCTCCATGGGGATAATATTGCCCAGAATGTACTGTTTTTATTGCTCAAAACACCTTGAAAAAAACATGCATTCTTACTGAGTTGGCTTAGTTTGACATATTACGGAAACAAGATGATACATAATGAGATGATGCTCCGCGCTGAAAAAGAGTCCCGTATTTCCCTTTTAAGCACACTAAACTCAGCGTGCCTCGTGCCCTTTAAAGAGAGCGTTGCTGATTGGTGCGCGCGGAGGCTTTCCGTCCTTCATATGAAGATGTCTCTCGTCTCGCGTCCCCCCAGCTCAGCGGAAACCAAACACAGTCTAATTACCTCATTTGAATAAACAGTTTGCACTAGAGGGAGCGGACGGGCACGGAGCACCTGGAGGACGTCTCGGGAGCGTTTAGGGGCATAACGGAGACTTTTACAGGCGCCCAAAAAACAATGTTGTACATGTTGTAAAAATGTGCTGTTGCCCAGACCTCAAACTGTCATTAAACATCAGCAAAACCAGTTAGAATATGGTCAAAGATAATGAATTCACAGGGAATTCTGAAGAAAGTCAGAAACATCTTTTATATCAGTCTCTAGTACTACCATATGAACCCATCAAAATGTGCAGTTCGCCTCATTAACAGAGTATACTTTACTCTTACACAGCTACTTTTTTCCCACGCTTTGAGTGTCCACCAGGGGGCACTCCAGCAGGAAGTGCAAATGTTTGACACACTGTAGAAGAAGACGTCAGTGGACACGAGAAAAAAGAGCATAGCACATCTCACAGAAATAAAACATTATTCATAATATTCCAACATATGTCCCCTCCTGTCTTGTCCCACATGTCCCAGTGTCTTGTAATGTGTTCATGTTTAAATTCAATGTTCATGTTTTGAATGTCAGATGTTTTTCCAGCGTTTCATAGTCGTCTCAATCCAACTAAACAATGCATTTAATTGAATTTTTCTTCGCAGCCAAAAGTACACTCCACAGATATCCATTAATCATCTCCATCGCCAGTATCCTATGTTTGATATACAGTACATTGTTCTGAAGTCTAATGGAATATCGCTGTTGAAACAGTTGGCAGTGCTTCACTGATCTCAGCCCAATATTTATGAACAGTGCAGTCCCAAAATACTGCAGACGGTGGTACGAACAGTACTTCCCTGTGAGTAATGTGCACTTTAACATGGTGACACATTTTTTTACACTTTTACCAACATAATTCCCTCCAGTAGGATGTGGTGGTCTTCCATCGGGATGTATGTATATTTTCCCATTCTTCATCCGTCAAAAATAAATAAATTGCCCTTTCCCATTTATTTAAATGACAATTTTCTGCTTGCAATGGAGAAATGTCACTATAAAGCTGTTTGAACAGGAGGTCAATTATCAATTATCCCATTTCTATTCGATTAGTATTTGGGAAAAAGGCTTTCAATCTTGTTTTTGTAATCGCCAAAAATGTAACCTCACGCCCAGGTGCCCATCCGGGAGGCCGTTTTTAGCGCTCTCACCTAATTTTGGTACAGTAGCCGCCATTACCCTGCTCTCCTCCGTCGTGTCCTCCCCCGCTCCATCCTCGCCACTTCTGCAGCGTCAGGACATTTCAGCGACAACGCGGTGAAATGAGTTTTGGAGAATACGGCTCTTGGTGGAGGATTTGTGCCTCGGCGAACATGCACCGCCACTAAAACACACAGGCATACTTCTTCTCACCAGCGCGCATCCCAGTGTCAGGTAGAGCGCGGTGAAAAGGGCATTATTGCAAAGATAAAGGATAGGACGCTTCAACAGTGCGGAGCCACATGCCACAGGAAAGGGTAGAGAGCGCTACGCCAATGGGTGGGGAATATTAAGAAGTAGGTCTAGAATGAGAAAATACAGGCAATGTTTGATGTTTTAATAGTTCAGTTCACTGTAGTAGTCAAACTAAGACTAAATCTGAGTAAAAACACATGGCAAAATGAACGCAATAATGATAAAAATAAGAATAAGCTGAACTTCTTGGTATAATCTAATTTTTGGTGCATTATGTAACGTTTGTGGGCACTTGTTTTAAAGGTAATGTTCTATAGCATGGCATCAAACATATCCATGTATAAACGCGAGTTTGCCTCTTCACAGATCTGACCTGTAACAACAGCAACGGTGAACAACAAAATAACTGTGCATTTAGAAATATCAATATGAAACTTATTCTGTCAAAAACCTGTAAAAATTGCACATATTTGGGACATGTTAATCTAAAAAAATGATAGAACCAAATTTAAATGTATTGCTTTGTTTAGTTGTTAAGATTTTTATTTATTTTTTACATATTATTTTACAGATTTTGGATGAACTTACTTAGTTTACAAATAACTGAGAATTGTCGTATGAATGTATTTTTTTGGGGTGAAAACTAATAAATCAGATATTAAATGAATTATAATTAGATATCAAATAATATAACAAATCCTGTTCAGTAAAAGATTGTAAAGTTTGGTGTATATATTATTCGGAGATACATATTCGGAGAAAACAGGCTTTTGAATTACAATGTAATTTACACAAGTTGTAAATCAAATAATCAAAAGTCTTCAAGTGTCTACGGGAAAGCTTATGACGAAAGATCAAAATGAGGAAAAAAAGAGTTTTCTCTGTGGAGTCTCGCCTTAAGCTCTATTAGGGGTAAAAGGTTGAAGATGAAGAACAAGGGTTTAGAATGAGGAGTGAAATTACAATTAGTTAACCTTCATTTTTCTTTGTTTTCTGTGTTCATATGTGGAGCAGTGAAGGAGCCTGGCCATGAACTCTCCAAATAAATCAAGAGAATATATATATGTGTTGTACGAGGATTTTGCTGTCGTCAATACTAATCTGTCCAGTTTAATAGAGCTAACGTAAGATTTGTAGCTGTTTACAAAAGCTAAATGCTGTACTTTAAAACATTAGTATTGGGTCTTTCTTGCACAAATCTGTTGGACAACTGACAGTAAACCTCTAAATGTAGTAACGATTCATCAAAGAGCGCAAATATGTAGGATAAAAATGGACAAATCAGCGTGTGTTGGTCTGTTTCCACACAGCAGGTGACGTCAGGTGTGGAAGTTCCAGAGTTCTTTTCCTGACTTGTTTGAGCGCTCATGTGCATTTTTCCAACACAGAAAAACATCGAGGAATAACATGATTGCAGCATAAAATTTGTATCTGTGATGTCAGTTAAATTCATATTTTTGGTGTCATCAGCAATAGAGTCGTCTTCTGGAACAGACTCATGAGTGACAATGTAAACAGAAGTGCAATTAGACACAATCATGCCACAAATGAATCTATGTCCAAGATGAATATATTTTGGTTATTTTATTATAAGTGAAAAGTTATCATTTTGTAAACTTGATTATAACTTCACGTGCCTATGACAGGTCAGACTACTAAAACAGGTAAGATCATCATATTTAACTAAAAGGTCCAAGTTTGTCATTTTTTGAGGTTTATAATGACTTCCTGATCGTAAATCACTGGTACCACTGGGCCAAAGACACAGAAATATGTTTTATTATATTCAAATGTTTCCACTTGATTGATGTAAAACTTTCATTTATATTTACAACAGGTATTATCCCATAACCTGGTCATATTTGAAGAATCCCTCTGGTCGCTGGGCTTGTGCTGTTTGGTTTGAGCCGGCAGCTGTGCGATGGACCAATCACAGCGCAGCATTTTGAGGTTTGGACGGAATTCAAAAGGACAAACATGGCGACGCCTACAGACGTATTGACGCAGATTGTTTTTATTTGAGGACGGGGAAGAAGTCTGTGCTTTTCTCTGACTGGATTTGACAACAGTTAGATTTATCAGCTTGTCCCTTTCGTTGCGACGCTTCGATCAATAAGCAACAAATATCCATCATGACGATCCGCCTTTTCCCGACGGGGTTCAGAGACTTTCCAGAATGATAAATGTGTAGAGCACAATTCAGAGTGCTACAAGAACCTTTCATACAACAGTCATGAGAACACAACGACACCTGGTCTTACGAAACTCGGCCTCGGTCATCGCGGAAAAACAAGCGTGGCACTGAACTCGCTAATATCAATAACGAAAGCAGCAGAGTGACAGAAACAAGCAGGCGATTCAATTTTCCCGTTTGAATCCCCTCCTCGCGCAGCTTCATTCACATGTCGGCCTCTCAAATTGAATCCGCCGTTTTGTGCCGTTGTCTGTTCTCCCTCATTTTGAAAGGCTCGTTGTATCGCCGCACGGTAGCACGCCGCCAAAACGAGAGGGTTTGTGTGAGAATATAATGAGCCTGCTGCCAGGGATCAGAGCACGCGGCTTTGATAACGCCGAACAAAACATCCCCACCTCTCCCAGGCACACTGAAGTTACATTACCCCGCTAATTATCGTAAGCAGATAAATCAGCTAAAAATGCTAATCCGGCTAAATCCACTCTGTAGCTTGTTTGATTTCGCTTGCGCCGTGGTAGGTATAGCTGGAGACTGGTGGGTTTGGACGGAGAGAGGAGGGAAGAGGGTCTCCAAGGCCATTGGATATGAGCTAGGGGCCACGTTTGTCCAGGTTTGGTTGTGGTTTTGGCCCAGTTTTGTCCTGATTAGCGAATGTCTGAATTTTCAAAGTTGGACAATTTCCGATGGAATTTATGGGGATTAAGACATCTGAATATTGTCTTTGAACAAGGAGTGATGCGCAGAAGTCTAATGATTTGAATCTATGCAAATTCATATTTGTGCTTTTATGAGTTGAAGCATTTGAAGCGTTGTCATGGCAAGATGTGACCACTAGAGCTTGATTAGGAAGAACAATGACACTATATAAGGATACCTGTTGCATGTGCTCTTTATTTTATTTATATGTTTATTTGAAAAAAAAGTGTAGCCAATGCCATGTCCATGCTGGAGGTCAGAGCTCATTTGCAGACCTACTGTCTCAAATACCCTCAAACTAATGAGAGAACTCACATCTGAGCTCACAGAATTATTCCTCTGGGATCACACACTTTTCTTTCCCATCATTGGATCTATATAGTGCCATATATGACACCTAAGGCGCTTTCCATTTCAGAACTGGCGAGATAACTAAGAAAATCAATATTAGAAGTGATCTCACTTTCACCCCAGGACTGGAGCGTAGGTCCATAGGTTTTTTCACCAGTCTGCCCTGGACTAAACTGAGACTAAACCAGGTCCAGAAGCTGGAGGCTCTGAGCCCACCTCTCTGCTTGGTCCTCTAGATGACAATCATCACCGAGGGCTGAGAGACATTGAAGCTAATGCAGGTCATCGCAGCAGTCTGGAGGTGCACGCTTTATTGGCTCCCACTGCTGCGGCCTGCCCTCTTTACAAGTCACGTTTATGGGAAGAGATGTGCTCTACATCCATCCTCCACCTTTTGGACCTGGTCTTGGTTTAGTCCCGGCAGACTGGGAAAAAACCCACAGACATAAGCTCCATTCTAGTATGAAAGCAAAGCCGCCATGTTGAGCAAACCTAATAAAGGTGCGTTAAATATTATAAGAAATTATGCTCTGAAACTGTTTCAATACAGTTTTGGTTTTTTTTCTTCAATTAAGGGAATAAATTGACAAATGGAAACTCAAACCGTATTTTTGTAATTTGTCTTGTAAATCATATTTTTGAATACATAGTGGCTCAGTGGAAGAACCTGGCTCTGGTTTGGCCTTGTACATGGCTCTGTTGAGTGACAGGAGCTTCATAATACTGACATTGCAAAGAAAAAACCCCAAAGTGGAGATTGATGTCAGTTGAAAGCCGGTTAAGATTGTGGCGCCAACAAGTAATGCTCAGGTTCAACATTCGTGGATGACACATTTGGATGTTTCTTTCTAAAACAGTGAATGGAGTTGACACAGAGTGCAGTGGGCATTAGGTGATTCACTCCCAGCGCGCACTCCCACACTCACTAAACCACTGCAATGTTCTTTAGAAAATGTGTTTGTTTTCACGAAGCCTTGATTGGATTCATTTGGGTAAAGTAAAGACGTTAGCGATGGGAGGAGTTTGTTTAATGTGTAATAGACAATGGCAGAGGTGAAGAAGTGCAGATGGAGAGGCTGAGGAGGTTGGTGTTTCAGCTGCTGCAGTGGGAGTTATGAAATGTAATTGTACTTTATATGATCAGAATGACACTGAAAGTCATAATTTGAATGGTTGGACGGAAACCAAAATGTAGTACAATAGATAACTAAATGTTTTTAAACTTTTTTTGGTTGAAAAGATCAGCTTTCTAAAACATGACCTAATCACATTTCATATTATTAGCCATGCCACTGTCTGGTTCTTTAATGTTGTCAATAATTTGTGTTTTAATTCCTTTGATGGATCAGAAGTTTGCTCACAAATAATTAAATATGTGTGAGAATACGTTAAATCGTTTTGTTTTTTCAAGTGTGATCAGGGCTAAAAGTGCACTGCAGCACACGTCATAAAAACATTTACACATATGCAATAAAATAAGATATTTTAGAGATCAAAGCATGACTACATTTTTTAACAGAGTCAAAACCCTCCAGGAAACCAGCTCACAAAGTTTCAGTTCTGTTTAAAACGTTTTCCAAGCTGTGGGAGCAGCATGACAGAAAACTTGCTTCCACCTTAATTGCACACTAGTGTTTTGTACCGTCACACTGATGAAAATCAATCAAAGTTACACATGTATTGCTACAAGAGTAACATTAAATCAGGAACAGAACTCGATACCAAACAAAAACAAGGAAACAATCGGGCTAATCAGTCTTTGCTAATAGGTGCTAGATGACACATTAGAGCCATAGATACAGCCAGCATCTGAGGGAACACCCATTAACTTAGAGATCCTTCATTGTAATGTAGAAGAGCTGCTTTATCACCCACTGATGAAGAATAAAATGGTCCAACGGCTCAAAATTGCATCAGGATCCAAGAAAGCTAATGCTAGTGACAGGCTAATAGCTATCTTCACCTGCTGTATTTGTAATTGAAAAGTACTGTACACATATTTCACCCCAAAAAATAAAAGAGCGAATGTAGAGTTGACCCCACTATGTATGATGAATTATCGAGAATATGATTGGGAAGGTGATAGTTCTCACCTTAAGGTCTTAATGAATAACAGATACTCCTTAGGGCACATTTATGCGTCATGTTCGTGCGCAAACAGATACGCGGCGTTCCTTGCGTAGTTGTCGCCACTACATTTCTACTTCCAGCCGTTTCTCTTGATTAGTAAATGTACATTTCCGTTGCTACGCATTCACAAGCTATTAGGAGACAGACCAAATGATGCATAAATGAGCGTGTTACTTTCAGCAAATTAAGACTTTTACTTCACCAGAGCTGCGTCAGAACCGAAGACGCTACTTGGATGAGTGGGTGAAACGCATTCACTTTTAAAAAAATACTTTAGTCCAGTTGACAGAATTCAACTTTCTTTTACCACCGCGAGGCAAAAATCCCAGGCTGCAGTCCTCCTTTTTGCAGTGTACACGCCATTATTCCACCTCATCGCCGACCAATTGACCAGACAACACGAGTGCGAGTGAGACAGAGCGAGCGGTCATCACGAGGCATAAAAGGTCCAAAGGTAATGACCGGGTCCACACTCTGTAACAAACAACCGGCGAGGAGGAAACTACCGGAGAGAAGTTAATCATGCTGCGCGCGATATCACTGCTTGGGTTTGTCTAATGGAAGCAATTAAATGAACAAAAGCGCCGCGGTCGTTCAGGGCAGTTTCTCAGGCCGACCGGTGCTGCTATTAGTATTCGGCACGTGTCTCCATTTGAAAGAGGGAAGACGAACGTACGGAAGACAAACAGAGAGGGAGACACGAGGTGGAAATAGTGTCTGCGAATGTACTCAGAGGAAAAATGTAATGAGTAAGGTGTAATGAATTAAAAATGTAATCTAAATTGCGGGTTGAATGGTTGGTTTAGTGAATTACGGAAGACATCCAGGTGGGGTCCAATTCTTCAAGACTTCGTTAGGTTAGAGCTGAAGGACGTTAAAATGAAAAGTTTTTAAAAATGGTGGCTTTTATTCATGATTGTCCTTATTCAAAAGTGAAAATTAGCTTGAATTTAGTCTCTGTTTTGCCTCTGTTAAAGTGCATATGACGGGTTTTTATGTTTTTCTAATGATGACTTAGTTTTGTGGGATAGAACCTGTGGTACATATTTATCATAGTTGCAGTTTGTGAAGAAAAAAGGAAAAAATACGAGAATACAGGAAGTTCTAAAACCAAATCCCTCTGTGATGTCATCAATAAGCGACGTTCCATTGTCAGTTCAGAGACAATTGACACACATGACAATTTTCTGAGAGTTTAAACAAACATTTAACAAAATAAAGATCTTAGCAGGTATTTTTATTGTCAAATCATACTTGTTGGGTAATATATATACATGTTCCCCTTCTTTTGCACTTTGGTTGCTAGGTAACAGTTATCACATCTGCTGCTCATGTCCAACCGATCAAAATTGTCGAACTGGGGAAAAGAAAGGGCAAAATGCACTTAAAGTTTTTGTTTGTTTAGTGTGTTGTGTTTTGACAGTTTGACTGTTTCCATGGAGATAGATACTGTGGAACATTCTTTACAGACAAGCAGCGTGAACCTATGAATGTTTCTTCTCCCTTTACTAGTCTTTTTTTGTGTGGATATTTTATTTTGTGTGGATATTATATTTTATAGTTTGCCTTATTGTTTTGAGACAAGTGAGATCAAATTATTCTACATTTGTGTCTGTTTTATTCTATGCAAACAGCGCGCAGATGTCCGGATACGGAAGCAAAGTGCTACTTTTTACAAGGAAAAAAGAAGAGAACTCCAGCTTTAAGCCAAATTTCTATACAGACTGTAGACTTTAAGCATATTTATTGGGGCCAAAGTCCAGCAGGAAGATTAAGTCCAGAGAGTGGAGAAAGTAGCGGCTCTCGTGTGTCTGTAAAGCCGTGGCTCTCTCAGGACTGCTTAAACGCATTAAGGCTGTCCACCGGGGAAGTCTCACTGATTAGCTGCACTGTGCGTCAGAGAGAAGAGCAGGACCGGGGCTCATTCAGAAGCACGGACGTACACTCAAATACAGGCAGTTTAGACATCAGGCCGGAGCAGCGCGGGAGAGAGGGATATACGAGGTCATCGGATGCAAGCCAGGCCGACTTCTATGGTAGAAATTGCGTATAAACTGAAAAGAACTCGGTAGGTCGGGTCAAAAGCTGCTGCCCGACTTCCACACCTAACGTCACCCGCTGTGGAGACGGACGAGTTTCACAAACTCGCTAACATCTTCACAAACTTGCTAACGTCTTCACAAACTTGCTAACGTCTCCACAAACTTGCTAACGTCTTCACAAACTTTCTAACGTCTTCACAAACTTGCTAACGTCTCCACAAACTTGCTAATGTCTCCACAAACTTGCTAACGTCTTCACAAACTTGCTAACGTCTTCACAAACTTTCTAACGTCTTCACAAACTTGCTAATGTCTCCACAAACTTGCTAACGTCTTCACAAACTTGCTAACGTCTTCACAAACTTGCTAATGTCTTCACAAACTTGCTAATGTCTCCACAAACTTGCTAACATCCCCACAATCTTGGTAACGTCTTCACAAACTCGCTAACATCTTCACAAACGCATTAACATCTTCACAAACTTGATAACGTCTTCACAAACTTGCTAATGTCTTCACAAACGTGCTAACGTCTTCACAAACTCGCTAACATCTTCACAAACTCGCTAACATCTTCACAAACTTGATAACGTCTTCACAAACTTGCTAATGTCTTCACAAACGTGCTAACGTCTTCACAAACTCGCTAACATCTTCACAAACTCGCTAACATCTTCACAAACTTGATAACGTCTTCACAATCTTGGTAACGTCTTCACAATCTTGATAACGTCTTCACAAACTTGCTAATGTCTTCACAAACTTGCTAACATCTCACAAACTTGCTAACGTTTTCAAATTTGCTAGTGTCTTATAAAACTTGCTAAGTCTCTCTTCGCTTAGATCACCTTTTGCCTCATTTATGAAACCCTCAAAATAACAATCTGAGTTTTCTGGACCATTTGTGTCTCATTTATATGACAAGATATATTTTTATGAATCACAAACTTAACGTGAAAAGTCATGTATGCAACATTTTTATACATATGCACGCTTTATAATGAGACCCCAGGACTGTAGCTGGAGGATTCCTTATGGTGCATATTCTGGTTTGATAGGGAATAACCAGAGAGAACCGCGCCAAGGATAATCTGCCAAACAACGGTATGTATGGAATATGTACATAGGTCTATTTATGTTATGTCATGTGCGATATTTGAACCTCAACTGTGACATTTAAAGGCACATTTTAGCTAATTTATGTTGGATTCACATGATATTGTCAAAATGTCATCTATATAAATACATTTTTGTCAACATCACCAAAACTTAACTTTAATTTGGATCTATCCACATATAATTAAACAAAATACATGATTCAATTACACGTGCTCTATTGTTGTAGCTTAATAGAGTTTTGTTCTTGGACACTGTGATTTTCTGCTTGGCTTGCTTTTTGCGACTTTTAGCCCTGTTCTAAAGCTCATCAAAACCATTGTTGAAGTTACGCTTAATTCAGTTCAGCTCCTTCTCAAAACACTTCGCTCTTCTTGCACTGTGCTCCTCGGTGTTTTTAAAGACCGTACAACTTCAATGGACGTACTTCCTTATATTCTTTCAGCACTAAAGTTCATCCGTAGAGATATTAGGCAAGGCAAGTTTATTTGTAGAGCACATTTCATACACAAGGCAATTCAAAGTGCTTCACACAGCAGGAAAAATGCATTAAAATCACAAAGAAATTACAGAAACAGAAATACTATAAAATTAACTAAATCAAAAATGAAATAAAAAACACCTAGCCACAAAGGGTAACGTGTTTTCGGAGTCCAACTCCTTTTTTAAATCCTTTTTAAATCAATCCAACTGATTGTCTAAACTAATGAAATCACAAACAAAAGAGAAGAGTGCAAAGAAAAATCCTTTCAGTCATATGCGTCTCACATCTTCAGGAAGAATGTTCCAGATTTTAGCTGCATAAAACTGAAATGCAGATTCCCCATGTTTAGTCCTGACTCTGGGCACCAGCAGGAGGCCGGTCCATGTTTAGTCCTGACTCTGGGCACCAGCAGGAGGCCGGTCCATGGGTCCATGTTTAGTCCTGACTCTGGCACCAGCAGGAGGCCGGTCCATGTTTAGTCCTGACTCTGGGCACCAGCAGGAGGCCGGTCCATGTTTAGTCCTGACTCTGGGCACCAGCAGGAGGCCGGTCCATGTTTAGTCCTGACTCTGGGCACCAGCAGGAGGCCGGTCCATGGGTCCATGTTTAGTCCTGACTCTGGCACCAGCAGGAGGCCGGTCCATGTTTAGTCCTGACTCTGGGCACCAGCAGGAGGCCGGTCCATGGGTCCATGTTTAGTCCTGACTCTGGCACCAGCAGGAGGCCGGTCCATGTTTAGTCCTGACTCTGGCACCAGCAGGAGGCCGGTCCATGTTTAGTCCTGACTCTGGCACCAGCAGGAGGCCGGTCCATGGGTCCATGTTTAGTCCTGACTCTGGCACCAGCAGGAGGCCGGTCCATGTTTAG
The DNA here is from genome assembly GCF_026437365.1 of Eucyclogobius newberryi. NCBI lineage: Eukaryota > Metazoa > Chordata > Actinopteri > Gobiiformes > Gobiidae > Eucyclogobius > Eucyclogobius newberryi. Next base: position 8,419,414 of record NW_027315757.1, read on the forward strand.
TCCTGACTCTGGCACCAGCAGGAGGCCGGTCCATGTTTAGTCCTGACTCTGGCACCAGCAGGAGGCCGGTCCATGTTTAGTCCTGACTCTGGCACCAGCAGGAGGCCGGTCCATGTTTAGTCCTGACTCTGGCACCAGCAGGAGGCCGGTCCATGTTTAGTCCCGACTCTGGCACCAGCAGGAGGCCGGTCCATGGGTCCATGTTTAGTCCTGACTCTGGCACCAGCAGGAGGTCGGTCCATGTTTAGTCCTGACTCTGGCACCAGCAGGAGGCCGGTCCATGTTTAGTCCTGACTCTGGCACCAGCAGGAGGCCGGGCCCTGAGGTCCTCAGAGTCCGAGATGGTTCATATGGCACTAACATGTCTGAGATGTACTTTGGTGCTAGGCCATGGAGAGACTTGTACACAAGCAGAGCTGCTTTAAAGTCTCTTCTCTGAGGCACAGGAGCCAGTGCAGAGACCTGAGAACAGGACTAATGTGATCATACTTCCTGGTTCTGGTCAGGACCCGAGCAGCAGCGTTCTGGATGTACTGCAGCTGTTTTACAACTCGTTTGGAGAGTCCAGTGAGCAGCCGTTACAGTAGTCTAATCTACTGGAGACAAACGCATGGAAAAGTCTCTCCAAGTCTGGTTTAGACACTATATTTTTGATTTTGGCAATGTTTTTTAGATGGTAAAAAGCTGCTTATGTTATTGATTTGATGTGGCTATTAAAGTTCAAGTCTGAGTCCATTATTACCCCCAGATTTCTAACTTGATTTGTAGGTTTTAGAGCGAGACTCTGGAGGTGACCGCTAACACTTTCTCTTTGTTTCTGTGGGACAAAAACGATTATCATTCTTTTACCTGGAATTTTCCACAGTATGGCAATAAAGATATCTATTTCCATGAAAACAACCAGATGACACCTTCAGGCCAAGTTACAAGTCAGATCTGTGGAGATTTGAACAGTAACAACGCACGTTCAATCAAGTATTTTTGAATGAATCACCTGTAATGGAATAAGTAACATATTTAAAGCCATACCGTGGAATATTCAAAGATACAACAACTTTACAGCGAAAAGCAGGTTTAATTTATCTTCATTTTAAAATCATTATTAAAAGTTAAATACCAGCCGCGGTCACACACAACAATTGCCGAACGATACTTTGTCCGGCTTATAATTTGTCAGCTCATTCTGATCAATAACTGGAATGACCAATAATTACAGACATCTCATTTGTCAGCTCGGGAAAGAAACAAACACAAAATAATGTGTTGTAATACTTCATAATTCATGCTGTTTGTTTTTGGAGTCCAGATAATTAGGTGGAAATGTTCCGGTTGAAAGGTTGAGCCAAATATTGACGCATAAAGTGACAAGCTCTTGAAATTAATAAGCTATACGCGCGGCTAGAAGTGTTGAACAAATTAGCCTCTTCAGCAACACAAATGTCAACAGTAAATAGCAGTCACGGCTCGCAACGAGTTATGAGAGACTGAATCAATAGAAATGTCTGCATGATGTGAATGATGTGGGCCGGGTTCTAAGGCCTGGTTTATTTAGTTCTGGTTTAGTCCAACATTTCATTTCAGTGGTTTACTCTTCCGGAACCTGGAATGATTTTGGTTTTATCCTGGTTTAGACTAGACTGGATTTAGTCCCACTTTTGGTTCTGGTTTAGTTGATGTTTTTGGTGTATTGACATTCACCACATCAAAATTGGGACTAAACAAGGACTAGAAAAGGGCAACACTGGCTGAAAGTAGGTCTAACTATTTTTAACATTAGTAGCCGGAAGTGTTAGGATAGGAAAACAACTTTTCTTTCTTCTTTTCTTTTTTTTACCTTTATCCTACTGTACTTCTATTGAGCACTGTAAACCCTGCACATACAACTGTGATGAACAAAAAGCTCAAACAAACATTCAAAAATACACTTTCGGAGCCACTGTGTCGTCTACTACTACTGTGGAGTGACCAGCATTGGACACTACATTTCAAGGTGCATTGTGGGAACTACTTTCTCACCTGCTGGACATTCAGACGCCACAACACATTGCCTTAAATAGTGCTAAATTAGGGGTGGACCATGGCTAACTTGGCTAACTCCTTGTCCAGTGTGGTCGTGTTAAGTCCTAAATCAAGTCCTAAATTGAGGCTTGTACAGGGAAACCTTTAACAAACCTATAACTTATAACAAAATCATCCTTTTACTGTATTTTAATCTGTGTTACTGTCTAGAACTCACTTGAGAACGCTTTTCTACAGTAAAACCCGCAAACGCTAAGAATTCCAAGCCAAATGACATGATCAGTAAATACATTTAGCTTATTAACCGCATTGTTCCGCTGGGCAATGGGGGCCGCGTGGAAGCCGGGTGCAGTGGGCGTGTTTCTCCTCCGCCTGCTTTCAAGTAGCCCACGGATAGCTACGGGCAAAAGCGGCGTCCAAAATTCAATTAGCCTAAACTTGGCACCGCAACTGTTGAAGGATGACCTTACACAAATGTCAGAGTAAATGTATTCCGTTTAATTTTACATAACATTGAGGAAAGCCCCCTGTGGATCTTATTCATCATGAGGCTTGTTTGTCCAAAGCTGGGCCGAGTGGAAAATATCAGTGGTCCAAGCGTGAAAAGGTGTTGAGGGAAACTGCTACTCGAGTAAAAGTCATTAATTATTAGCGATACATGTTAACATACTTGATATTGCACATGATTTTTTAGAGCTAAATATATTCTAACAGTAATATATCTTTATTAAATGATGAGTTGGACAAACTTAATATGAAACACACCCATTTTAATCATTAAAATGTATTAGCGATTGACCAATATGTTTTTTACATTGTCTAAAATCCATTGCCGATATTTTTGGGCCAATTTTGATCATTTTACCCAAATGATATTATCTGAACTTACTACAGAGTCACAACCCTGTTTTACCACAAACTGGACAAGAAAGCAGTGTAGTAACATCCTCAGTACTCTAAAAGTACAAATATCAGCCAGATATATCGGCAAACCGGTCTTTAAATCTCTAATATGTATTGCATAACCATGTAACATTCTATTCAACACAATTGTATGAAAATCACAAAAAACGTTTTGTGAGATAAACCAAATCATTTTCACTGCAATATATAATTACAGCAGCCCAAAATATTCATACTCTATCATAATATGTACTACACATTCATAATTCATCAATATTATAATTGTTTTTCATTATAAAGTGCAATATTGATCCAAAATGGCTTAATCATAGAAACCCATTGACTTCCAGTTCAAAATTGCAGAACTACTATGTGACATTTTAGAGCCAACATGTATCACTTGGCGTCTTCTTTTTTCAACCAATTACACTAAATACAGGAATGTGGGCGGCGATAGGGGCTAGGTGAAATTGGGAATATTCTAAGATCTCAAACCTCAGTTACAATACAGGATTAACTCAAACATGCAGGAATCAATCCAAATACAAGTGTGAGAAAACTATTATGAGGTTACAAGCTCATTAAAGTTTATATAATGCGTTGGAAGGACAAACAAACAAATAATAAAGCACAAAACAAGAAAAACTAAACCAGCGCAAGAAACACACATGTTCAAATCAACCAAAAAGTATCATTGCACTGTAGGAGTAGGAGTAAATCATCATGAAGAGTTACCCAAGTAAATGACTACTACAAACCTCAGTATTTGTCCAAAAACCTTGAGCAGCTACCCAAGATGCACCATGACAGCAGCACCACATGAAACGGCATACTGAAGGCGCACGGAGCATACCAAATCAACTAAAGCACGCTAAATATAACCAAATACTCAATATTGCATCAGTCTTTATTCTGTTAAAATCACACCAAATAACAGCCTCTAGCAAAAGTTGCTCAGTCTTTGCAGGAAAACAAGAGCCGAGGGCCGAGGAAAACGATCTGCTGCTTTGACGTCGAATTGCATCATTCAAGCGTCAATGTTGGAAAAAAAATACGCAAAAGCATTAATCTTGAATAACATTGTAGTTTTTAAAGGTAAACTGAATGAGCTTCAACAATTTGACGTTCAAGTTTAAAGTGGTCAATCACCACAAATTACCTCTTCTTTCCACATTAGCATTTTGTTACCTCACTAAAGATGCACCGTGTAACTTTTCTGGGCTTGTTTGTGTCCATGGAGTGCCACTTTATAATGACTATACTTTCATGAACATTAATTATACATAAACAAATTATGAGAATGATTCAGACTTAGTAACTACTTAAAGGATGATTAATAACATGTTAACCTTATTATAAGTCCCTGTAATTGTTAAATATGTATTTTCAAAGCGTACATCGCCTCCCCCTTCTGTCTCTGGACGTAAAACCAGCTTTGCAAAATAATTTGGCAAAATTAAATGTGTTTTAAATGTGATTTGTCCATCTAATTTCAATACAAAACGAAAAAAATAAATACAAATTTGGGTCTGTTCTCTGACTGTGTATTTTCACAAGGGAACTGCAGGGGGAGCTCTATCACTTAAGTTACTTTGATCTGCTTTAATTATTAGGTTCGGAATTAGGAGGATTAATTAAGTAAGTAATAATCACGTTCTTAATTATGAATTAAGTCTTTGTTCATGCTTTATTAAGGCTTTTAAAAAGTGTAATTATTATTAAATGTTACACATTAAACATATCTATTTTGCATTTATTCAATTAGCTGTTATTATTAAAAGCTACATTTCCCTCACAATCA